>NW_027182855.1:590000-622500 GCF_041146395.1 Eulemur rufifrons | reverse complement strand
TTAGGGTTAGGGATTAATGATTAGGGTTTCTGGTTAGTGTTAGTGTTAGCGGTTAGGAGTTAGTGTTTTATGAAGGGGTATGGTTAGAATTAGGATTGGGGTTAGAGTTAGGGTGAGGTATAGGGGTTAGGTTTAGGGGTTAGTTTTAGGGTAAAAGGATAGGATTAGGGTTACGGGTTGGGCTTAGGTTTAGGGTTAAAGTTTACTGCTAGGGTTAGGGATAGGGTTCAGGGTTAGCTTTAGGGGTTCTGGTTAGGGTTAGGTGTTAGGTTAGTGTCAGCGTTAGGTCTAGTCGTGAGGGTAAGGTTTAGGGTTAGCTTTAAGAGCTAGGGTTAGGTTTAATGGTTAGGATTAGGATTAGGGTTAAGGGTTAGGGTAAGGCTTAGGGGTTAGGGTGAAGGGATAGGGTCAAGCGTTAGGGTTTTTGTTAGGCATAGCGTTGGGGTTAGAAGTAAGGGTTACTGTCAGTGTTAGGGTTGTAGGTAGGGTTACGGTTAGGGTTAGCGGTTTAGAATTAGGGTTAGGGATTAGGTGTCACAGTGATGACTAGGAGATAGGGTTAGAATTATGGGATAGGGGTTGTTCTCAGGAAATGGGTTATGCATTAACGTTAGGATAAGAGGTTAAAGTTAGGCGCACGGTGAGGTTTACGTGTTAAGGGGAGAAATAGGAACAGGGTTGGGTGTTATGTTCAGGGTTAGGGTTATCTGTTAAAGGTATTGTTTATGCTTAGCACACGGGCCCTGTGTGCATTAGGCGCGCGGGGGGAGTTTAGGGGGCTGGGATTGTACCCGGGAAACCACTTTATCTTACCCTGGGTATGGGCCCGTGGGTTTCATGCAGGACACAGTGGTAGAGCCTCCTTTCACGCATGGCATGGGAGGATTGCAGGCTTTCTAAACTCTAAGAAAGCAAGAAGTCTGAGAATTAGATTTAGGGATAGGATTATGGTTAGGGTTAAGGATGAAGTTTAGTGTTAGGGTGAGGGCTTAGTGTTAGGGATTAGGGTTAGGGTTAAAGGTTAGTCTTAGGGTTAACGGTTACACTTTGGTTTAGGGTTCAGGTTTACGGTTAGGGTTTAGATGAGGGGTTAGTGTTTGGTACAGGGTTAGGGTTAAGTGTTAGGCTTAGGGTTGAAGATTAGGATTAGGGTTAGGATTAAAGGTTAGCGTGAGAGTTAACGCTTAGTGTTAAGGTTAAGTTTTAGTGTTTAGGGTTAGGGTTAGGGTTAGGGTTAGTTTTAGTGTTAGAGTTATGTGCTATGGTTTGTGTTAGAGGTTAGGGTTAGGTTTACTGGTCACGGTTAGGGTTACGTTTAGGGGTTAGCATTAGGGTTAGGGTTAGGGTTAGGGTTAAGGGATAGGATTACGGTTAAGTGTTGGCCTTAGGGTTAGGTTTTAGTGTTAGGGTTATCATTAAGGACTAGGGGTAGGGTCAGGGTTAAATGTCTGGGTGCGGGTAATGGTTAGGGTCAGGGTTAAGGTTCACGGATAGGGTTAGTGTTAAGGGTTACGGGTAGGTTTAGGGTTCAGGGTTAGAGTTAGCATTAGGGCTTAAGGTTAGGATTAGGCGGTAGGTTCGATTTAGGGTTAGATCTAGGCGTTAGGGTAAGGGCTAGCGTTATGGTTAAGAGATAGGGTTAGGTTTAATGCTTAGGATTAGGGTTAGGGTTTGGGGTTAAAGTAAGTGTTAGGGGTTAGCTTTAAGGATCCAAGGTTAGGGTTATTATTAGCTGTAGTGTTAGGGTTAGGGATAAGGCATCCCATTAGCATTAAGGGTCTTCCTTACTGTAGGGTTAAGGGTTAGGCTTAGAGTTAAAGGTTAAGGTTAGGGTCAGTGTTAAGATTTAGGGTGAGGGTTAACGGTTAGGGTAAAGGTTAAGCGTTAGGGTTAGGGATTAGTGATTAGGGTTTTTGGTTAGTGTTAGGGTTAGCGGTTAGGAGTTACTGTTTTCTGAAGGGGTATGGTTAGAATTAGGATTGGGGTTAGAGTTAGGGTGAGGTATAGGGGTTAGGTTTAGGGGTTAGTTTTAGGGTAAAAGGATAGGATTAGGGTTACGGGTTGGGCTTAGGTTTAGGGTTAAAGTTTACTGCTAGGGTTAGGGATAGGGTTCAGGCTTAGCTTTAGGGGTTCTGCTTAGGGTTAGGTGTTAGGTTAGTGTCAGGGTTAGGTCTAGTCGTGAGGGCAAGGTTCAGGGTTATCTTTAAGAGCTAGGGTTAGGTTTAATGGTTAGGATTAGGATTAGGGTTAAGGGTTAGGGTAAGGCTTAGGGGTTAGGGTGCAGGGTTAGGGTTTTTGTTAGGCATAGCGTTGGGGTTAGTAGTAAGGGTTACTGTCAGTGTTAGGGTTGTAGGTAGGGTTACGGTTAGGGTTAGCGGTTTAGAATTAGGGTTAGGGATTAGGTGTCACAGTGATGACTAGGAGATAGGGTTAGAATTATGGGATAGGGGTTGTTCTCAGGAAATGGGTTATGCATTAACGTTAGGATAAGAGGTTAAAGTTAGGCGCACGGTGAGGTTTACGTGTTAATGGGAGAAATAGGAACAGGGTTGGGTGTTATGTTCAGGGTTAGGGTTATCTCTTAAAGGTTTTGTTTATGCTTAGCGCACGGGCCCTGTCTGCATTAGGCGGGCGGAGGGAGTTTAGGGGGCTGCGATTGTACCCGGGAACCCACTCTATCATACTCTGGGTATGGGCCCGTGGGTTTCATGCAGGACACAGTGGTAGAGCCTCCTTTCACGCATGGCATGGGAGGATTGCAGGCTTTCTAAACTCTAAGAAAGCAAGAAGTCTGAGAATTAGATTTAGGGTTAGGATTCTGGTTAGTGTTAAGGATGAAGTTTAGTTTTAGGGTGAGGGCTTAGGGTTAGGGATTAGGGTTAGGGTTAAAGGTTACTCTTAGGTTTAACGGTTACACTTTGGTTTAGGGTTGAGGTTTACGGTTAGGGTTAAGATGAGAGGTTAGGGTTAGGTACAGGGTTAGGGTTAAGTGTCAGGTTTAGGGTTGAAGATTAGGATTAGGGTTAGGATTAAAGGTTAGCGTGAGAGTTAACGCTTAGGGTTAAGGTTAAGAGTTAGGGTTTAGGGTTAGGGTTAGGGTTAGGGTTAGTTTTAGGGTTAGAGTTATGTGCTATGGTTTGTGTTAGAGGTTAGGGTTAGGTTTACTGGTGACGGTTATGATTACGTTTAGGGGTTAGCATTAGAGTTATGGTTAGGGTTAGGGTAAAGGGATAGGATTAGGGTTAAGTGTTGGGCTTAGGGTTAGGGTTTAGTGTTAGGGTTATCATTATGGACTAGGGGTAGCGTCAGGGTTAAATGCTTGGGTGCGGGTAATGGTTAGGGTCAGGGTTAAGGTTCACGGATAGGGTTAGTGTTAAGGGTTACGGGTAGGTTTAGGGTTCAGGGTTAGAGTTAGCATTAGGGCTTAAGGTTAGGATTAGGCGGTAGGTTAGATTTAGGGTTAGATCTAGGCGTTAGGGTAAGGGCTAGCGTTAGGGTTAAGAGATAGGGTTAGGTTTAATGCTTCGCATTAGGGTTAGGGTTTGGGGTTAAAGTAAGTGTTAGGGGTTAGGTTTAAGGATCAAAGGTTAGGGTTATTTTTAGCTGTAGTGTTAGGGTTAGGGATAAGGGATCTCATTAGCATTAAGGGTCTTCCTTACTGTAGGGTTAAGGGTTAGGCTTAGAGTTAAAGGTTAAGGTTAGGGTCAGTGTTTAGATTTAGGGTGAGGGTTAACGGTTAGGGTAAAGGTTAAGCGTTAGGGTTAGGGATTAGTGATTAGGGTTTTTGGATAGTGTTAAGGTTAGCGGTTAGGAGTTATTTTTTTATGAAGGGGTATGGTTAGAATTAGGATTGGGGTTAGAGTTAGGGTGAGGTATAGGGGTTAGGTTTAGGGGTTAGTTTTAGGGTAAAAGGATAGGATTAGGGTTACGTGTTGGGCTTAGGTTTAGGGTTAAAGTTTACTGCTAGGGTTAAGGGTTAGCTTTAGGGGTTCTGGTTAGGGTTAGGTGTTAGGTTAGTGTCAGGGTTAGGTCTAGTCGTGAGGGTAAGGTTTAGGGTTAGCTTTAAGAGCTAGGGTTAGGTTTAATGGTTAGGATTAGGATTAGGGTTAAGGGTTAGGGTAAGGCTTAGGGGTTAGGGTGAAGGGTTAGGGTCAAGGGTTAGGGTTTTTTTAGGCATAGCTTTGGGGTTAGAAGTAAGCGTTACTGTCAGTGTTAGGGTTGTAGGTAGGGTTACGGTTAGGGTTAGCGGTTTAGAATTAGGGTTAGGGATTAGGTGTCACAGTGATGACTAGGAGATAGGGTTAGAATTATGGGATAGGGGTTGTTCTCAGGAAATGGGTTATGCATTAACGTTAGGATAAGTGGTTAAAGTTAGGCGCACGGTGAGGTTTACGTGTTAAGGGGAGAAATAGGAACAGGGTTGGGTGTTATGTTCAGGGTTAGGGTTCTCTGTTAAAGGTATTGTTTATGCTTAGCACACGGGCCCTGTGTGCATTAGGCGCGCGGGGGGAGTTTAGGGGGCTGGGATTGTACCCGGGAAACCACTTTATCTTACCCTGGGTATGGGCCCGTGGGTTTCATGCAGGACACAGTGGTAGAGCCTCCTTTCACGCATGGCATGGGAGGATTGCAGGGTTTCTAAACTCTAAGAAAGCAAGAAGTCTGAGAATTAGATTTAGGGATAGGATTATGGTTAGGGTTAAGGATGAAGTTTAGTGTTAGGGTGAGGGCTTAGTGTTAGGGATTAGGGTTAGGGTTAAAGGTTAGTCTTAGGGTTAACGGTTACACTTTGGTTTAGGGTTGAGGTTTACGGTTAGGGTTTAGATGAGGGGTTAGTGTTTGGTACAGGGTTAGGGTTAAGTGTTAGGCTTAGGGTTGAAGATTAGGATTAGGGTTAGGATTAAAGGTTAGCGTGAGAGTTAACGCTTAGGGTTAAGGTTAAGTTTTAGTGTTTAGGGTTAGGGTTAGGGTTAGGGTTAGTTTTAGTGTTAGAGTTATGTGCTATGGTTTGTGTTAGAGGTTAGGGTTAGGTTTACTGGTCACGGTTAGGGTTACGTTTAGGGGTTAGCATTAGGGTTAGGGTTAGGGTTAGGGTTAAGGGATAGGATTACGGTTAAGTGTTGGCCTTAGGGTTAGGTTTTAGTGTTAGGGTTATCATTAAGGACTAGGGGTAGGGTCAGGGTTAAATGTCTGGGTGCGGGTAATGGTTAGGGTCAGGGTTAAGGTTCACGGATAGGGTTAGTGTTAAGGGTTACGGGTAGGTTTAGGGTTCAGGGTTAGAGTTAGCATTAGGGCTTAAGGTTAGGATTAGGCAGTAGGTTCGATTTAGGGTTAGATCTAGGCGTTCGGGTAAGGGCTAGCGTTATGGTTAAGAGATAGGGATAGGTTTAATGCTTAGGATTAGGGTTAGGGTTTGGGGTTAAAGTAAGTGTTAGGGGTTAGCTTTAAGGATCCAAGGTTAGGGTTATTATTAGCTGTAGTGTTAGGGTTAGGGATAAGGCATCCCATTAGCATTAAGGGTCTTCCTTACTGTAGGGTTAAGGGTTAGGCTTAGAGTTAAAGGTTAAGGTTAGGGTCAGTGTTAAGATTTAGGGTGAGGGTTAACGGTTAGGGTAAAGGTTAAGCGTTAGGGTTAGGGATTAGTGATTAGGGTTTTTGGTTAGTGTTAGGGTTAGCGGTTAGGAGTTACTGTTTTCTGAAGGGGTATGGTTAGAATTAGGATTGGGGTTAGAGTTAGGGTGAGGTATAGGGGTTAGGTTTAGGGGTTAGTTTTAGGGTAAAAGGATAGGATTAGGGTTACGGGTTGGGCTTAGGTTTAGGGTTAAAGTTTACTGCTAGGGTTAGGGATAGGGTTCAGGCTTAGCTTTAGGGGTTCTGCTTAGGGTTAGGTGTTAGGTTAGTGTCAGGGTTAGGTCTAGTCGTGAGGGCAAGGTTCAGGGTTATCTTTAAGAGCTAGGGTTAGGTTTAATGGTTAGGATTAGGATTAGGGTTAAGGGTTAGGGTAAGGCTTAGGGGTTAGGGTGCAGGGTTCGGGTTTTTGTTAGGCAAAGCGTTGGGGTTAGTAGTAAGGGTTACTCTCAGTGTTAGGGTTGTAGGTAGGGTTACGGTTAGGGTTAGCGGTTTAGAATTAGGGTTAGGGATTAGGTGTCACAGTGATGACTAGGAGATAGGGTTAGAATTATGGGATAGGGGTTGTTCTCAGGAAATGTGTTATGCATTAACGTTAGGATAAGAGGTTAAAGTTAGGCGCACGGTGAGGTTTTCGTGTTAAGGGGAGAAATAGGAACAGGGTTGGGTGTTATGTTCAGGGTTAGGGTTATCTCTTAAAGGTTTTGTTTATGCTTAGCGCACGGGCCCTGTCTGCATTAGGCGGGCGGAGGGAGTTTAGGGGGCTGCGATTGTACCCGGGAACCCACTCTATCATACTCTGGGTATGGGCCCGTGGGTTTCATGCAGGACACAGTGGTAGAGCCTCCTTTCACGCATGGCATGGGAGGATTGCAGGCTTTCTAAACTCTAAGAAAGCAAGAAGTCTGAGAATTAGATTTAGGGTTAGGATTCTGGTTAGTGTTAAGGATGAAGTTTAGTTTTAGGGTGAGGGCTTAGGGTTAGGGATTAGGGTTAGGGTTAAAGGTTACTCTTAGGTTTAACGGTTACACTTTGGTTTAGGGTTGAGGTTTACGGTTAGGGTTAAGATGAGAGGTTAGGGTTAGGTACAGGGTTAGGGTTAAGTGTCAGGTTTAGGGTTGAAGATTAGGATTAGGGTTAGGATTAAAGGTTAGCGTGAGAGTTAACGCTTAGGGTTAAGGTTAAGAGTTAGGGTTTAGGGTTAGGGTTAGGGTTAGGGTTAGTTTTAGGGTTAGAGTTATGTGCTATGGTTTGTGTTAGAGGTTAGGGTTAGGTTTACTGGTGACGGTTATGATTACGTTTAGGGGTTAGCATTAGAGTTAGGGTTAGGGTTAGGGTTAAGGGATAGGATTAGGGTTAAGTGTTGGGCTTAGGGTTAGGGTTTAGTGTTAGGGTTATCATTATGGACTAGGGGTAGCGTCAGGGTTAAATGCTTGGGTGCGGGTAATGGTTAGGGTCAGGGTTAAGGTTCACGGATAGGGTTAGTGTTAAGGGTTACGGGTAGGTTTAGGGTTCAGGGTTAGAGTTAGCATTAGGGCTTAAGGTTAGGATTAGGCGGTAGGTTAGATTTAGGGTTAGATCTAGGCGTTAGGGTAAGGGCTAGCGTTAGGGTTAAGAGATAGGGTTAGGTTTAATGCTTCGCATTAGGGTTAGGGTTTGGGGTTAAAGTAAGTGTTAGGGGTTAGGTTTAAGGATCAAAGGTTAGGGTTATTTTTAGCTGTAGTGTTAGGGTTAGGGATAAGGGATCTCATTAGCATTAAGGGTCTTCCTTACTGTAGGGTTAAGGGTTAGGCTTAGAGTTAAAGGTTAAGGTTAGGGTCAGTGTTTAGATTTAGGGTGAGGGTTAACGGTTAGGGTAAAGGTTAAGCGTTAGGGTTAGGGATTAGTGATTAGGGTTTTTGGATAGTGTTAAGGTTAGCGGTTAGGAGTTATTTTTTTATGAAGGGGTATGGTTAGAATTAGGATTGGGGTTAGAGTTAGGGTGAGGTATAGGGGTTAGGTTTAGGGGTTAGTTTTAGGGTAAAAGGATAGGATTAGGGTTACGTGTTGGGCTTAGGTTTAGGGTTAAAGTTTACTGCTAGGGTTCAGGGTTAGCTTTAGGGGTTCTGGTTAGGGTTAGGTGTTAGGTTAGTGTCAGGGTTAGGTCTAGTCGTGAGGGTAAGGTTTAGGGTTAGCTTTAAGAGCTAGGGTTAGGTTTAATGGTTAGGATTAGGATTAGGGTTAAGGGTTAGGGTAAGGCTTAGGGGTTAGGGTGAAGGGTTAGGGTCAAGGGTTAGGGTTTTTTTAGGCATAGCTTTGGGGTTAGAAGTAAGCGTTACTGTCAGTGTTAGGGTTGTAGGTAGGGTTACGGTTAGGGTTAGCGGTTTAGAATTAGGGTTAGGGATTAGGTGTCACAGTGATGACTAGGAGATAGGGTTAGAATTATGGGATAGGGGTTGTTCTCAGGAAATGGGTTATGCATTAACGTTAGGATAAGTGGTTAAAGTTAGGCGCACGGTGAGGTTTACGTGTTAAGGGGAGAAATAGGAACAGGGTTGGGTGTTATGTTCAGGGTTAGGGTTCTCTGTTAAAGGTATTGTTTATGCTTAGCGCACGGGCCCTGTCTCCATTAGGCGGGCGGGGGGAGTTTAGAGGGCTGGGATTGTACCCGGGATCCCACTCTATCATACTGTGTGTATGGGCCCGTGGGTTTCATGCAGGACACAGTGGTAGAGCCTCCTTTCACGCATGGCATGGGAGGATTGCAGGCTTTCTAAACTCTAAGAAAGCAAGAAGTCTGAGAATTAGATTTAGGGTTAGGATTATGGTTAGGGTTAAGGATGAAGTTTAGTGTTAGGGTGAGGGCTTAGGGTTAGGGATTAGGGTTAGGGTTAAAGGTTACACTTAATTTTAACGGTTACACTTTGGTTTAGGGTTGAGGTTTACGGTTAGGGTTAAGATGACGGGTTAGGTTTAGGTACAGGGTTAGGGTTAAGTGTTAGGTTTAGGGTTGAAGATTAGGATTAGGGTTAGGATTATAGGATAGCGTGAGAGTTAACGCTTAGGGTTAAGGTTAAGAGTTAGGGTTTAGGGTTAGGGTTAGGGTTAGGGTTAGTTTTAGGGTTAGAGTTATGTGCTATGGTTTGTGTTAGAGGTTAGGGTTAGGTTTACTGGTGACGGTTATGATTACGTTTAGGGGTTAGCATTAGGGTTAGGGTTAGGGTTAGGGTTAAGGGATAGGATTAGGGTTAAGTGTTGGGCTTAGGGTTAGGGTTTAGTGTTAGGGTTATCATTATGGACTAGGGGTAGTGTCAGGGTTATATGCTTGGGTGCGGGTAATGGTGAGGGTCAGGGTTAAGGTTCACGGATAGGGTTAGTGTTAAGGGTTACGGGTAGGTTTAGGGTTCAGGGTTAGAGTTAGCATTAGGGCTTAAGGTTAGGATTAGGCGGTAGGTTAGATTTAGGGTTAGATCTAGGCGTTAGGGTAAGGGCTAGCGTTAGGGTTAAGAGATAGGTTTAGGTTTAATGCTTAGGATTAGGGTTACGGTTTGGGGTTAAAGTAAGTGTTAGGGGTTAGGTTTAAGGATCAAAGGTTAGGGTTATTTTTAGCTGTAGTGTTAGGGTTTTCGATAAGGGATCCCATTAGCATTAAGGGTCTTCCTTACTGTAGGGTTAAGGGTTAGGCTTAGAGTTAAAGGTTAAGGTTAGGGTCAGTGTTAAGATTTAGGGTGAGGGTTAACGGTTAGGGTAAAGGTTAAGCGTTAAGGTTAGGGATTAGTGATTAGGGTTTTTGGTTAGTGTTAGGGTTAGCGGTTAGGAGTTAGTGTTTTATGAAAGGGTATGGTTAGAATTAGGATTGGGGTTAGAGTTAGGGTGAGGTATAGGGGTTAGGTTTAGGGGTTAGTGTTAGGGTAAAAGGATAGGATTAGGGTTACGGGTTGGGCTTAGGTTTAGGGTTAAAGTTTACTGCTAGGTTTAGGGATAGGGTTTAGGGTTAGCTTTAGGGGTTCTGGTTAGGGTTAGGTGTTAGGTTAGTGTCAGGGTTAGGTCTAGTCGTGAGGGTAAGGTTTAGGGTTAGCTTTAAGAGCTAGGGTTAGGTTTAATGGTTAGGATTAGGATTAGGGTTAAGGGTTAGGGTAAGGCTTGGAGGTTAGGGTGAAGGGTTAGGGTCAAGGGTTCGGGTTTTTGTTAGGCATAGCGTTGATGTTAGAAGTAAGGGTTACTGTCAGTGTTAGGGTTGTAGGTAGGGTTACGGTTAGGGTTAGCGGTTTAGAATTAGGGTTAGGGATTAGGTGTAACAGTGATGACTAGGAGATAGGGTTAGAATTATGGGATGGGGTTGTTCTCACGAAATGGGTTATGCATTAACGTTAAGATAAGAGGTTAAAGTTAGGCGCACGGTGAGGTTTACGTGTTAAGGGGAGAAATAGGAACAGGGTTGGGTGTTATGTTCAGGGTTAGGGTTCTCTGTTAAAGGTATTGTTTATGCTTAGCGCACGGGCCCTGTCTGCATTAGGCGGGCGGAGGGAGTTTAGGGGGCTGCGATTGTACCCGGGAACCCACTCTATCATACTCTGGGTATGGGCCCGTGGGTTTCATGCAGGACACAGTGGTAGAGCCTCCTTTCACGCATGGCATGGGAGGATTGCAGGCTTTCTAAACTCTAAGAAAGCAAGAAGTCTGAGAATTAGATTTAGGGTTAGGATTCTGGTTAGTGTTAAGGATGAAGTTTAGTTTTAGGGTGAGGGCTTAGGGTTAGGGATTAGGGTTAGGGTTAAAGGTTACTCTTAGGTTTAACGGTTACACTTTGGTTTAGGGTTGAGGTTTACGGTTAGGGTTAAGATGAGAGGTTAGGGTTAGGTACAGGGTTAGGGTTAAGTGTCAGGTTTAGGGTTGAAGATTAGGATTAGGGTTAGGATTAAAGGTTAGCGTGAGAGTTAACGCTTAGGGTTAAGGTTAAGAGTTAGGGTTTAGGGTTAGGTTTAGGGTTAGGGTTAGTTTTAGGGTTAGAGTTATGTGCTATGGTTTGTGTTAGAGGTTAGGGTTAGGTTTACTGGTGACGGTTATGATTACGTTTAGGGGTTAGCATTAGAGTTAGGGTTAGGGTTAGGGTTAAGGGATAGGATTAGGGTTAAGTGTTGGGCTTAGGGTTAGGGTTTAGTGTTAGGGTTATCATTATGGACTAGGGGTAGCGTCAGGGTTAAATGCTTGGGTGCGGGTAATGGTTAGGGTCAGGGTTAAGGTTCACGGATAGGGTTAGTGTTAAGGGTTACGGGTAGGTTTAGGGTTCAGGGTTAGAGTTAGCATTAGGGCTTAAGGTTAGGATTAGGCGGTAGGTTAGATTTAGGGTTAGATCTAGGCGTTAGGGTAAGGGCTAGCGTTAGGGTTAAGAGATAGGGTTAGGTTTAATGCTTCGCATTAGGGTTAGGGTTTGGGGTTAAAGTAAGTGTTAGGGGTTAGGTTTAAGGATCAAAGGTTAGGGTTATTTTTAGCTGTAGTGTTAGGGTTAGGGATAAGGGATCTCATTAGCATTAAGGGTCTTCCTTACTGTAGGGTTAAGGGTTAGGCTTAGAGTTAAAGGTTAAGGTTAGGGTCAGTGTTTAGATTTAGGGTGAGGGTTAACGGTTAGGGTAAAGGTTAAGCGTTAGGGTTAGGGATTAGTGATTAGGGTTTTTGGATAGTGTTAAGGTTAGCGGTTAGGAGTTATTTTTTTATGAAGGGGTATGGTTAGAATTAGGATTGGGGTTAGAGTTAGGGTGAGGTATAGGGGTTAGGTTTAGGGGTTAGTTTTAGGGTAAAAGGATAGGATTAGGGTTACGTGTTGGGCTTAGGTTTAGGGTTAAAGTTTACTGCTAGGGTTCAGGGTTAGCTTTAGGGGTTCTGGTTAGGGTTAGGTGTTAGGTTAGTGTCAGGGTTAGGTCTAGTCGTGAGGGTAAGGTTTAGGGTTAGCTTTAAGAGCTAGGGTTAGGTTTAATGGTTAGGATTAGGATTAGGGTTAAGGGTTAGGGTAAGGCTTAGGGGTTAGGGTGAAGGGTTAGGGTCAAGGGTTAGGGTTTTTTTAGGCATAGCTTTGGGGTTAGAAGTAAGCGTTACTGTCAGTGTTAGGGTTGTAGGTAGGGTTACGGTTAGGGTTAGCGGTTTAGAATTAGGGTTAGGGATTAGGTGTCACAGTGATGACTAGGAGATAGGGTTAGAATTATGGGATAGGGGTTGTTCTCAGGAAATGGGTTATGCATTAACGTTAGGATAAGTGGTTAAAGTTAGGCGCACGGTGAGGTTTACGTGTTAAGGGGAGAAATAGGAACAGGGTTGGGTGTTATGTTCAGGGTTAGGGTTCTCTGTTAAAGGTATTGTTTATGCTTAGCGCACGGGCCCTGTCTCCATTAGGCGGGCGGGGGGAGTTTAGAGGGCTGGGATTGTACCCGGGATCCCACTCTATCATACTGTGTGTATGGGCCCGTGGGTTTCATGCAGGACACAGTGGTAGAGCCTCCTTTCACGCATGGCATGGGAGGATTGCAGGCTTTCTAAACTCTAAGAAAGCAAGAAGTCTGAGAATTAGATTTAGGGTTAGGATTATGGTTAGGGTTAAGGATGAAGTTTAGTGTTAGGGTGAGGGCTTAGGGTTAGGGATTAGGGTTAGGGTTAAAGGTTACACTTAATTTTAACGGTTACACTTTGGTTTAGGGTTGAGGTTTACGGTTAGGGTTAAGATGACGGGTTAGGTTTAGGTACAGGGTTAGGGTTAAGTGTTAGGTTTAGGGTTGAAGATTAGGATTAGGGTTAGGATTATAGGATAGCGTGAGAGTTAACGCTTAGGGTTAAGGTTAAGAGTTAGGGTTTAGGGTTAGGGTTAGGGTTAGGGTTAGTTTTAGGGTTAGAGTTATGTGCTATGGTTTGTGTTAGAGGTTAGGGTTAGGTTTACTGGTGACGGTTATGATTACGTTTAGGGGTTAGCATTAGGGTTAGGGTTAGGGTTAGGGTTAAGGGATAGGATTAGGGTTAAGTGTTGGGCTTAGGGTTAGGGTTTAGTGTTAGGGTTATCATTATGGACTAGGGGTAGTGTCAGGGTTATATGCTTGGGTGCGGGTAATGGTTAGGGTCAGGGTTAAGGTTCACGGATAGGGTTAGTGTTAAGGGTTACGGGTAGGTTTAGGGTTCAGGGTTAGAGTTAGCATTAGGGCTTAAGGTTAGGATTAGGCGGTAGGTTAGATTTAGGGTTAGATCTAGGCGTTAGGGTAAGGGCTAGCGTTAGGGTTAAGAGATAGGTTTAGGTTTAATGCTTAGGATTAGGGTTACGGTTTGGGGTTAAAGTAAGTGTTAGGGGTTAGGTTTAAGGATCAAAGGTTAGGGTTATTTTTAGCTGTAGTGTTAGGGTTTTCGATAAGGGATCCCATTAGCATTAAGGGTCTTCCTTACTGTAGGGTTAAGGGTTAGGCTTAGAGTTAAAGGTTAAGGTTAGGGTCAGTGTTAAGATTTAGGGTGAGGGTTAACGGTTAGGGTAAAGGTTAAGCGTTAAGGTTAGGGATTAGTGATTAGGGTTTTTGGTTAGTGTTAGGGTTAGCGGTTAGGAGTTAGTGTTTTATGAAAGGGTATGGTTAGAATTAGGATTGGGGTTAGAGTTAGGGTGAGGTATAGGGGTTAGGTTTAGGGGTTAGTGTTAGGGTAAAAGGATAGGATTAGGGTTACGGGTTGGGCTTAGGTTTAGGGTTAAAGTTTACTGCTAGGTTTAGGGATAGGGTTTAGGGTTAGCTTTAGGGGTTCTGGTTAGGGTTAGGTGTTAGGTTAGTGTCAGGGTTAGGTCTAGTCGTGAGGGTAAGGTTTAGGGTTAGCTTTAAGAGCTAGGGTTAGGTTTAATGGTTAGGATTAGGATTAGGGTTAAGGGTTAGGGTAAGGCTTGGGGGTTAGGGTGAAGGGTTAGGGTCAAGGGTTCGGGTTTTTGTTAGGCATAGCGTTGATGTTAGAAGTAAGGGTTACTGTCAGTGTTAGGGTTGTAGGTAGGGTTACGGTTAGGGTTAGCGGTTTAGAATTAGGGTTAGGGATTAGGTGTAACAGTGATGACTAGGAGATAGGGTTAGAATTATGGGATGGGGTTGTTCTCACGAAATGGGTTATGCATTAACGTTAAGATAAGAGGTTAAAGTTAGGCGCACGGTGAGGTTTACGTGTTAAGGGGAGAAATAGGAACAGGGTTGGGTGTTATGTTCAGGGTTAGGGTTCTCTGTTAAAGGTATTGTTTATGCTTAGCACACGGGCCCTGTCTGCATTAGGCGGGCGGGGGGAGCTTAGGGGGTTGGGATTGTACCCGGGAACTCACTCTATCATACTCTGTGTATGGGCGCGTGGGTTTCATGCAGGACACAGTGGTAGAGCCACCTTTCACGCATGGCATGGGAGGATTGCAGGCTTTCTAAACTCAAAGAAAGCAAGAAGTCTGAGAATTAGATTTAGGGTTAGGATTATGGTTAGGGTTAAGGATGAAGTTTAGTGTTAGGGTGAGGGCTTAGGGTTAGGGATTAGGGTTAGGGTTAAAGGTTACTCTTAATTTTAACGGTTACACTTTGGTTTAGGGTTGAGGTTTACGGTTAGGGTTAAGATGACGGGTTAGGGTTAGGTACAGGGTTAGGGTTAAGTGTTAGGTTTAGGGTTGAAGATTAGGATTAGGGTTAGGATTAAAGGTTAGCGTGAGAGTTAACGCTTAGGGTTAAGGTTAAGAGTTAGGGTTTAGGGTTAGGGTTAAGGTTAGGGTTAGTTTTAGGGTTAGAGTTATGTGCTATGGTTTGTGTTAGAGGTTAGGGTTAGGTTTACTGGTCACGGTGAGTGTTACGTTTAGGGGTTAGCATAAGGGTTAGGGTTAAGGGATAGGATTAGGGTTAAGTGTTGGGCTTAGGGTTAGGGTTTAGTGTTAAGGTTAGCATTAAGGATTAGGGTTAGGGTCAGGGTTAAATGCATGGGTGCGGGTAATGGTTAGGGTCAGGGTTTAGGTTCACTGATAGGGTTAGTGTTAAGGGTTACGGGTAGGTTTAGGGTTCAGGGTTAGTGTTAGGATTAGTGCTTAAGGTTAGGATTAGGCGGTAGGTTAGATTTAGGGTGAGATCTAGGCGTTAGGGTAAGGGCTAGTGTTAGGCTTAAGAGATAGGGTTAGGTTTAATGCTTAGGATTAGGGTTAGGGTTTGGGGTTAAAGTAAGTGTTAGGGGTTAGGTTTAAGGATCCAAGGTTAGGGTTATTTTTAGCTGTAGTGTTAGGGTTAGGGATAAGGGATCCCATTAGCATTAAGGGTCTTCCTTACTGTAGGGTTAAGGGGTAGGCTTAGAGTTAAAGGTTAAGGTTAGGGTCAGGGTTAAGATTTAGGGTGAGGGTTAACGGTTAGGGTAAAGGTTAAGCGTTAGGGTTAGGGAATAGTGATTAGGGCTTTTGGTTAGTGTTAGGGTTAGCGGTTAGGAGTTAGTGTTTTATGAAGGGGTATGGTTAGAATTAGGATTGGGGTTAGAGTTAGGGTGAGGTATAGGGGTTAGGTTTAGGGGTTAGTTTTAGGGTAAAAGGATAGGATTAGGTTTACGGGTTGGGCTTAGGTTTAGGGTTAAAATTTACTGCTAGGGTTAGGGATAGGGTTCAGGGTTAGCTTTAGGGGTTCTGGTTAGGGTTAGGTGTTAGGTTAGTGTCAGGGTTATGTCTAGTCGTGAGGGTAAGGGTTAGGGTTAGCTTTAAGAGCTAGTGTTAGCTTTAATGGTTAGGTTTAGGATTAGGATTAAGGGTTAGGGTAAGGCTTAGGGGTTAGGGTGAAGGGTTAGGGTCAAGGGTTAGGGTTTTTGTTAGACATAGCGTTGGGGTTAGAAGTAAGGGTTACTGTCAGTGTTAGGGTTGTAGGTAGGGTTACGGTTAGGGTTAGCGGTTTAGAATTAGGGTTAGGGATTAGGTGTCACAGTGATGACTAGGAGATAGGGTTAGAATTATGGGATAGGGGTTGTTCTCAGGAAATGGGTTATGCATTAACGTTAGGATAAGAGGTTAAAGTTAGGCGCACGGTGAGGTTTACGTGTTAAGGGGAGAAATAGGAAAAGGGTTGGGTGTTATGTTCAGGGTTAGGGTTATCTGTTAAAGGTATTGTTTATGCTTAGCGCACGGACCCTGTCTCCATTAGGCGGGCGCGGGGAGTTTAGGGGGCTGGGATTGTACCCGGGATCCCACTCTATCATACTCTGGGTATGGGCCCGTGGGTTTCATGCAGGACACAGTGGTAGAGCCTCCTTTCACGCATGGCATGGGAGGATTGCAGGCTTTCTAAACTCTAAGAAAGCAAGAAGTCTGAGAATTAGATTTAGGTTTAGGATTCTGGTTAGGGTTAAGGATGAAGTTTAGTGTTAGGGTGAGGGCTTAGGGTTAGGGATTAGGGTTAGGGTTAAAGGTTACTCTTAGGTTTCACGGTTACACTTTGGTTTAGGGTTGAGGTTTACGGTTAGGGTTAAGATGAGGGGTTAGGGTTTGGTACAGGGTTAGGGTTAAGTGTTAGGTTTAGGGTTGAAGATTAGGATTAGGGTTAGGATTAAAGGTTAGCGTGAGAGTTAACGCTTAGGGTTAAGGTTAAGAGTTAGGGTTTAGGGTTAGGGTTAGGGTTAGGGTTCGTTTTAGGGTTAGAGTTATGTGCTATGGTTTGTGTTAGAGGTTAGTGTTAGGTTTAGTGCTCACGGTTAGGGTTACGTTTAGGGGGTAGCATTAGGGTTAGGGTTAGGGTTAAGGGATAGGATTAGGGATAAGTGTTGGGCTTAGGGTTAGGGTTTAGTGTTAGGGTTAGCATTAAGGATTAGGGTTAGGGTCAGGGTTAAATGCTTGGGTGCGGGTAATGGTTAGGGTCAGGGTTAAAGTTCACGGATAGGGTTATTGTTAAGTGTTACGGGTAGGTTTAGGGTTCAGGGTTAGAGTTAGCATTAGGGCTTAGGTTAGGATTAGGCAGTAGGTTAGACTTAGGGTTAGATCTAGGCGTTAGGGTAAGGGCTAGCGTTAGGGTTAAGAGATAGGGTTAGGTTTAATGCTTAGGATTAGGGTTAGGGTTTGGGGTTAAAGTAAGTGTTAGGGGTTAGGTTTAAGGATCAAAGGTTAGGGTTATTTTTAGCTGTAGTGTTAGGGTTAGGTATAAGGGATCCCATTAGCATTAAGGGTCTTCCTTACTGCAGGGTTAAGGGTTAGGCTTAGAGTTAAAGGTTAAGGTTAGGGTCAGTGTTAAGATTTAGGGTGAGGGTTAACGGTTAGAGTAAAGGTTAAGCGTGAGGGTTAGGGATTAGTGATTAGGGTTTTTGGTTAGTGTTCGGGTTAGCGGTTAGGAGTTAGTGTTTTATGAAGGGGTATGGTTAGAATTAGGATTGGGGTTAGAGTTAGGGTGAGGTATAGGGGTTAGGATTAGGGGTTAGTTTTAGGGTAAAAGTATAGGATTAGGGTTTCGGGTTGGGCTTAAGTTTAGGGTTAAAGTTACTGCTAGGGTTAGCGATAGGGTTCAGGGTTAGCTTTAAGGGTTCTGGTTAGAGTTAGGTGTTAGGTTAGTGTCAGGGTTAGGTCTAGTCGTGAGGGTAAGGTTTAGGGTTAGCTTTAAGAGCTAGGGTTAGGTTTAATGGTTAGGATTAGGATTAGGGTTAAGGGTTAGGGTAAGGCTTAGGGGTTAGGGTGAAGGGTTAGGGTCAAGGGTTAGGGTTTTTGTTAGGCATAGCGTTGGGGTTAGAAGTAAGGGTTACTGTCAGTGTTAGGGTTGTAGGTAGGGTTACGGTTAGGGTTAGCGGTTTAGAATTAGGGTTAGGGATTAGGTGTCACAGTGATGACTAGGAGATAGGGTTAGAATTATGGGATAGGGGTTGTTCTCAGGAAATGGGTTATGCATTAACGTTAGGTTAAGAGGTTAAAGTTAGGCGCACGGTGAGGTTTACGTGTTAAGGGGAGAAATAGGAACAGGGTCTGTGTTATGTTCAGGGTTAGGGTTATCTGTTAAAGGTATTGTTTATGCTTAGCGCACGGACCCTGTCTGCATTGGGCGGGCGGGGGGAGTTTAGGGGGCTGGGATTGTACCCGGGAAGCCACTCTATCATACTCTGGGTATGGGCCCGTGGGTTTCATGCAGGACGCAGTGGTAGAGCCTCCTTTCACGCATGGCATGGGAGGATTGCAGGCTTTCTAAACTCTAAGAAAGCAAGAAGTCTGAGAATTAGATTTAGGGTTAGGATTCTGGTTAGGGTTAAGGATGAAGTTTAGTGTTAGGGTGAGGGATTAGGGTTAGGGATTAGGGTTAGGGTTAAAGGTTACCCTTAGGTTTAACGGTTACACTTTGGTTTAGGGTTAAGGTTTACGGTTAGGGTTAAGATGAGGGGTTAGGGTTTGGTACAGGGTTAGGGTTAAGTGTTAGGTTTAGGGTTGAAGATTAGGATTAGGGTTAGGATTAAAGGTTAGCGTGAGAGTTAACGCTTAGGGTTAAGGTTAAGAGTTAGGGTTTAGGGTGAGTGTTAGGGTTAGTTTTAGATTTAGAGTTATGTGCTATGGTTTGTGTTAGAGGTTAGGGTTAGGTTTACTGGTCACGGCTAGGGTGAGGTTTAGGGGGTAGCATTAGGGTTAGGCTTATGGTTAGGGTTAAGGGATAGGATTAGGGATAAGTGTTGGGCTTAGGGTTAGGGTTTAGTGTTAGGGTTATCATTAAGGATTAGGGGTAGGGTCAGGGTTAAATGCTTGGGTGCGGGTAATGGTTAGGGTCAGGGTTAAGGTTCACGGATAGGGTTAGTGTTAAGGGTTACGTGTAGGTTTAGGGTTCAGGGTTAGAGATAGCATTAGGGCTTAAGGTTAGGATTAGGCGGTAGGTTCGATTTAGGGTTAGATCTAGGCGTTAGGGTAAGGGCTAGCGTTAGGGTTAAGAGATAGGGTTAGGTTTAATGCTTAGGTTTAGGGTTAGGGTTTGGGGTTAAAGTAAGTGTTAGGGGTTAGGTTTCAGGATCAAAGGTTAGGGTTATTTTTAGCTGTAGTGTTAGGGTTAGGGATAAGGGATCCCATTAGCATTAACGGTCTTCCTTACTGTAGAGTTAAGGGTTAGGCTTAGAGTTAAAGTTTAAGGTTAGGGTCAGTGTTAAGATTTAGGGTGAGGGTTAACGGTTAGGGTAAAGGTTAAGCGTTAGAGTTAGGGATTAGTGATTAGGGATTTTGGTTAGTGTTAGGGTTAGCGGTTAGGAGTTAGTGTTTTATGAAGGGGTATGGTTAGATTTAGGATTGGGGTTAGAGTTAGGGTGAGGTATAGGGGTTAGGTTTAGGGGTTAGTTTTAGGGTAAAAGGATAGGATTAGGGTTACGGGTTGGGCTTAGGTTTAGGGTTAAAGTTTACTGCTAGGGTTAGGGATTGGGTTCAGGGTTAGCTTTAGGGGTTCTGGTTAGGGTTAGGTGTTAGGTTAGTGTCAAGGTTAGGTCTAGTCGTGAGGGTAAGGTTTAGGGTTAGCTTTAAGAGCTAGGGTTAGGTTTAATGGTTAGGATTAGGATTAGGGTTAAGGGTTAGGGTAAGGCTTAGGGGTTAGGGTGAAGGGATAGGGTCAAGAGTAAGGGTTTCTGTTAGGCATAGCGTTGTGGTTAGAAGTAAGGGTTACTGTCAGTTTTAGGGTTGTAGGTAGGGTTACGGTTAGGGTTAGCGGTTTAGAATTAGGGTTAGGGATTAGGTGTCACAGTGATGACCAGGAGATAGGGTTAGAATTATGGGATAGGGGTTGTACTCAGGAAATGGGTTATGCATTAACGTTAGGATAAGTGGTTAAAGTTAGGCGCACGGTGAGGTTTACGTGTTAAGGGGAGAAATAGGAACAGGGTTGGGTGTTATGTTCAGGGTTAGGGTTCTCTGTTAAAGGTATTGTTTATGCTTAGCGCACGGGCCCTGTCTGCATTAGGCGGGCGGGGGGAGTTTAGGGGGCTGGGATTGTACCCGGGATCCCACTCTATCATACTGTGTGTATGGGCCCGTGGGTTTCATGCAGGACACAGTGGTAGAGCCTCCTTTCACGCATGGCATGGGAGGATTGCAGGCTTTCTAAACTCTAAGAAAGCAAGAAGTCTGAGAATTAGATTTAGGGTTAGGATTATGGTTAGGGTTAAGGATGAAGTTTAGTGTTAGGGTGAGGGCTTAGGGTTAGGGATTAGGGTTAGGGTTAAAGGTTACACTTAATTTTAACGGTTACACTTTGGTTTAGGGTTGAGGTTTACGGTTAGGGTTAAGATGACGGGTTAGGTTTAGGTACAGGGTTAGGGTTAAGTGTTAGGTTTAGGGTTGAAGATTAGGATTAGGGTTAGGATTATAGGATAGCGTGAGAGTTAACGCTTAGGGTTAAGGTTAAGAGTTAGGGTTTAGGGTTAGGGTTAGGGTTAGGGTTAGTTTTAGGGTTAGAGTTATGTGCTATGGTTTGTGTTAGAGGTTAGGGTTAGGTTTACTGGTGACGGTTATGATTACGTTTAGGGGTTAGCATTAGGGTTAGGGTTAGGGTTAGGGTTAAGGGATAGGATTAGGGTTAAGTGTTGGGCTTAGGGTTAGGGTTTAGTGTTAGGGTTATCATTATGGACTAGGGGTAGTGTCAGGGTTAAATGCTTGGGTGCGGGTAATGGTTAGGGTCAGGGTTAAGGTTCACGGATAGGGTTAGTGTTAAGGGTTACGGGTAGGTTTAGGGTTCAGGGTTAGAGTTAGCATTAGGGCTTAAGGTTAGGATTACGCTTTAGGTTAGATTTAGGGTTAGATCTAGGCGTTAGGGTAAGGGCTAGCGTTAGGGTTAAGAGATAGGTTTAGGTTTAATGCTTAGGATTAGGGTTACGGTTTGGGGTTAAAGTAAGTGTTAGGGGTTAGGTTTAAGGATCAAAGGTTAGGGTTATTTTTAGCTGTAGTGTTAGGGTTTTCGATAAGGGATCCCATTAGCATTAAGGGTCTTCCTTACTGTAGGGTTAAGGGTTAGGCTTAGAGTTAAAGGTTAAGGTTAGGGTCAGTGTTAAGATTTAGGGTGAGGGTTAACGGTTAGGGTAAAGGTTAAGCGTTAAGGTTAGGGATTAGTGATTAGGGTTTTTGGTTAGTGTTAGGGTTAGCGGTTAGGAGTTAGTGTTTTATGAAAGGGTATGGTTAGAATTAGGATTGGGGTTAGAGTTAGGGTGAGGTATAGGGGTTAGGTTTAGGGGTTAGTGTTAGGGTAAAAGGATAGGATTAGGGTTACGGGTTGGGCTTAGGTTTAGGGTTAAAGTTTACTGCTAGGTTTAGGGATAGGGTTTAGGGTTAGCTTTAGGGGTTCTGGTTAGGGTTAGGTGTTAGGTTAGTGTCAGGGTTAGGTCTAGTCGTGAGGGTAAGGTTTAGGGTTAGCTTTAAGATCTAGGGTTAGGTTTAATGGTTAGGATTAGGATTAGGGTTAAGGGTTAGGGTAAGGCTTGGGGGTTAGGGTGAAGGGTTAGGGTCAAGGGTTCGGGTTTTTGTTAGGCATAGCGTTGATGTTAGAAGTAAGGGTTACTGTCAGTGTTAGGGTTGTAGGTAGGGTTACGGTTAGGGTTAGCGGTTTAGAATTAGGGTTAGGGATTAGGTGTAACAGTGATGACTAGGAGATAGGGTTAGAATTATGGGATGGGGTTGTTCTCACGAAATGGGTTATGCATTAACGTTAAGATAAGAGGTTAAAGTTAGGCGCACGGTGAGGTTTACGTGTTAAGGGGAGAAATAGGAACAGGGTTGGGTGTTATGTTCAGGGTTAGGGTTCTCTGTTAAAGGTATTGTTTATGCTTAGCACACGGGCCCTGTCTGCATTAGGCGGGCGGGGGGAGCTTAGGGGGTTGGGATTGTACCCGGGAACCCACTCTATCATACTCTGTGTATGGGCGCGTGGGTTTCATGCAGGACACAGTGGTAGAGCCACCTTTCACGCATGGCATGGGAGGATTGCAGGCTTTCTAAACTCAAAGAAAGCAAGAAGTCTGAGAATTAGATTTAGGGTTAGGATTATGGTTAGGGTTAAGGATGAAGTTTAGTGTTAGGGTGAGGGCTTAGGGTTAGGGATTAGGGTTAGGGTTAAAGGTTACTCTTAGGTTTAACGGTTACACTTTGGTTTAGGGTTGAGGTTTACGGTTAGCGTTAAGATGAGGCGTTAGGGTTTGGTACAGGGTTAGGGTTAAGTGTTAGGTTTAGTGTTTAAGATAGGATTAGGGTTAGGATTAAAGGTTAGCGTGAGACTTAACGCTTAGGGTCAAGTTTAAGAGTTAGGGTTTAGGGTTAGGGTTAGGGTTAGGGTTAGTTTTAGAGTTAGAGTTATGTGCTATGGTTTGTGTTAGAGGTTAGGGTTAGGTTTATTGTTCACGGTTAGGGTTAAGTTTAGGGGTTAGCATTAGGGTTAGGGTTAGGGTTAAGGGATAGGAATAGGGTTAAGTGTTGGGCTTAGGGTAGGTTTTAGTGTTAGGGTTATCATTAAGGATTATGGTTAGGGTTAGGGTTAAATGCTTGTTGCGGTTAATGGTTATCGTCAGGTATAAGGTTCACGAATAGGGTTAGTGTTAAGGGTTATGGGTAGGTTTAGGGTTCAGGGTTAGAGTTAGCATTAGGGCTTAAGTTTAGGATTAGGCGGTAGGTTAGATTTAGGGTTAGATCTAGGCGTTAGGGTAAGGGCTAGCGTTAGGGTTAAGAGATAGGGTTAGGTTTAATGCTTAGGATTAGGGTTAGGGTTTGGGGTTAAAGTAATTGTTAGGGGTTAGGTTTAAGGATCAAAGGTTAGGGTTATTTTTAGCTGTAGTGTTAGGGTTAGGGATAAGGGATCCCATTAGCATTAAGGGTCTTCCTTACTGTAGGGTTAAGGGGTAGGCTTAGAGTTAAAGGTTAAGGTTAGGGTCAGTGTTAAGTTTTAGAATGAGGGTTAACGGTTAGGGTAAAGGTTAAGCGTTAGGGTTAGGGATTAGTGATTAGGGTTTTTGGTTAGTGTTAGGGTTAGTGGTTAGGAGTTAGTGTTTTATGAAGGGGTATGGTTAGAATTAGGATTAGGTTTAGAGTTAGGGTGAGGTATAGGGGTTAGGTTTAGGGGTTAGTTTTAGGGTAAAAGGATAGGATTAGGGTTACGGGTTGGGCTTAGGTTTAGGGTTAAAGTTTACTGCTAGGGTTAGGGATAGGTTTCAGGGTTAGCTTTAGGGGTTCTGGTTAGTGTTAGGTGTTAGGTTAGTGTCAGGGTTAGGTCTAGTCGTGAGGGTAAGGTTTAGGGTTAGCTTTAAGAGCTAGGGTTAGGTTTAATGGTTAGGATTAGGATTAGGGTTAAGGGTTAGGGTAAGGCTTAGGGGTTAGGGTGCAGGGTTAGGATTTTTGGTAGGCATAGCGATGGGGTTAGAAGTAAGGGTTACTGTCAGTTTTAGGGTTGTAGGTAGGGTTACGGTTAGGGTTAGCGGTTTAGAATTAGGGTTAGGGATTAGGTGTCACAGTGATGACCAGAAGATAGGGTTAGAATTATGGGATAGGGGTTGTTCTCAGGAAATGGGTTATGCATTAACGTTAGGATAAGTGGTTAAAGTTAGGCGCACGGTGAGGTTTACGTGTTAAGGGGAGAAATAGGAACAGGGTTGGGTGTTACGTTCAGGGTTAGGGTTATCTGTTAAAGGTATTGTTTATGCTTAGCGCACGGGCCCTGTCTGCATTAGGCGGGCGGGGGGAGTTTAGGGGGCTGGGATTGTACCCGGGATCCCACTCTATCATACTCTGTGTATTGGCCCGTGGGTTTCATGCAGGACACAGTGGTAGAGCCTCCTTTCACGCATGGCATGGGAGGATTGCAGGCTTTCTAAACTCTAAGAAAGCAAGAAGTCTGAGAATTAGATTTAGGGTTAGGATTCTGGTTAGGGTTAAGGATGAAGTTTAGTGTTAGGGTGAGGGCTCAGGGTTAGGGATTAGGGTTAGGGTTAAAGGTTACTCTTAATTTTAACGGTTACACTTTGGTTTAGGGTTGAGGTTTACGGTTAGGGTTAAGATGACGGGTTAGGGTTAGGTACAGGGTTAGGGTTAAGTGTTAGGTTTAGGGTTGAAGATTAGGATTAGGGTTAGGATTAAAGGTTAGCGTGAGAGTTAACGCTTAGGGTTAAGGTTAAGAGTTAGGGTTTAGGGTTAGGGTTAAGGTTAGGGTTAGTTTTAGGGTTAGAGTTATGTGCTATGGTTTGTGTTAGAGGTTAGGGTTAGGTTTACTGGTCACGGTGAGTGTTACGTTTAGGGGTTAGCATAAGGGTTAGGGTTAAGGGATAGGATTAGGGTTAAGTGTTGGGCTTAGGGTTAGGGTTTAGTGTTAAGGTTAGCATTAAGGATTAGGGTTAGGGTCAGGGTTAAATGCATGGGTGCGGGTAATGGTTAGGGTCAGGGTTTAGGTTCACTGATAGGGTTAGTGTTAAGGGTTACGGGTAGGTTTAGGGTTCAGGGTTAGTGTTAGGATTAGTGCTTAAGGTTAGGATTAGGCGGTAGGTTAGATTTAGGGTGAGATCTAGGCGTTAGGGTAAGGGCTAGTGTTAGGCTTAAGAGATAGGGTTAGGTTTAATGCTTAGGATTAGGGTTAGGGTTTGGGGTTAAAGTAAGTGTTAGGGGTTAGGTTTAAGGATCCAAGGTTAGGGTTATTTTTAGCTGTAGTGTTAGGGTTAGGGATAAGGGATCCCATTAGCATTAAGGGTCTTCCTTACTGTAGGGTTAAGGGGTAGGCTTAGAGTTAAAGGTTAAGGTTAGGGTCAGGGTTAAGATTTAGGGTGAGGGTTAACGGTTAGGGTAAAGGTTAAGCGTTAGGGTTAGGGAATAGTGATTAGGGCTTTTGGTTAGTGTTAGGGTTAGCGGTTAGGAGTTAGTGTTTTATGAAGGGGTATGGTTAGAATTAGGATTGGGGTTAGAGTTAGGGTGAGGTATAGGGGTTAGGTTTAGGGGTTAGTTTTAGGGTAAAAGGATAGGATTAGGTTTACGGGTTGGGCTTAGGTTTAGGGTTAAAATTTACTGCTAGGGTTAAGGATAGGGTTCAGGGTTAGCTTTAGGGGTTCTGGTTAGGGTTAGGTGTTAGGTTAGTGTCAGGGTTATGTCTAGTGGTGAGGGTAAGGGTTAGGGTTAGCTTTAAGAGCTAGTGTTAGCTTTAATGGTTAGGTTTAGGATTAGGATTAAGGGTTAGGGTAAGGCTTAGGGGTTAGGGTGAAGGGTTAGGGTCAAGGGTTAGGGTTTTTGTTAGACATAGCGTTGGGGTTAGAAGTAAGGGTTACTGTCAGTGTTAGGGTTGTAGGTAGGGTTACGGTTAGGGTTAGCGGTTTAGAATTAGGGTTAGGGATTAGGTGTCACAGTGATGACTAGGAGATAGGGTTAGAATTATGGGATAGGGGTTGTTCTCAGGAAATGGGTTATGCATTAACGTTAGGATAAGAGGTTAAAGTTAGGCGCACGGTGAGGTTTACGTGTTAAGGGGAGAAATAGGAAAAGGGTTGGGTGTTATGTTCAGGGTTAGGGTTATCTGTTAAAGGTATTGTTTATGCTTAGCGCACGGGCCCTGTCTCCATTAGGCGGGCGCGGGGAGTTTAGGGGGCTGGGATTGTACCCGGGAACCCACTCTATCATACTCTGGGTATGGGCCCGTGGGTTTCATGCAGGACACAGTGGTAGAGCCTCCTTTCACGCATGGCATGGGAGGATTGCAGGCTTTCTAAACTCTAAGAAAGCAAGAAGTCTGAGAATTAGATTTAGGTTTAGGATTATGGTTAGGGTTAAGGATGAAGTTTAGTGTTAGGGTGAGGGCTTAGGGTTAGGGATTAGGGTTAGGGTTAAAGGTTACTCTTAGGTTTCACGGTTACACTTTGGTTTAGGGTTGAGGTTTACGGTTAGGGTTAAGATGAGGGGTTAGGGTTTGGTACAGGGTTAGGGTTAAGTGTTAGGTTTAGGGTTGAAGATTAGGATTAGGGTTAGGATTAAAGGTTAGCGTGAGAGTTAACGCTTAGGGTTAAGGTTAAGAGTTAGGGTTTAGGGTTAGGGTTAGGGTTAGGGTTCGTTTTAGGGTTAGAGTTATGTGCTATGGTTTGTGTTAGAGGTTAGTGTTAGGTTTAGTGCTCACGGTTAGGGTTACGTTTAGGGGGTAGCATTAGGGTTAGGGTTAGGGTTAAGGAATAGGATTAGGGATAACGTTGGGCTTAGGGTTAGGGTTTAGTGTTAGGGTTAGCATTAAGGATTAGGGTTAGGGTCAGGGTTAAATGCTTGGGTGCGGGTAATGGTTAGGGTCAGGGTTAAAGTTCACGGATAGGGTTATTGTTAAGTGTTACGGGTAGGTTTAGGGTTCAGGGTTAGAGTTAGCATTAGGGCTTAGGTTAGGATTAGGCAGTAGGTTAGACTTAGGGTTAGATCTAGGCGTTAGGGTAAGGGCTAGCGTTAGGGTTAAGAGATAGGGTTAGGTTTAATGCTTAGGATTAGGGTTAGGGTTTGGGGTTAAAGTAAGTGTTAGGGGTTAGGTTTAAGGATCAAAGGTTAGGGTTATTTTTAGCTGTAGTGTTAGGGTTAGGTATAAGGGATCCCATTAGCATTAAGGGTCTTCCTTACTGCAGGGTTAAGGGTTAGGCTTAGAGTTAAAGGTTAAGGTTAGGGTCAGTGTTAAGATTTAGGGTGAGGGTTAACGGTTAGAGTAAAGGTTAAGCGTGAGGGTTAGGGATTAGTGATTAGGGTTTTTGGTTAGTGTTCGGGTTAGCGGTTAGGAGTTAGTGTTTTATGAAGGGGTATGGTTAGAATTAGGATTGGGGTTAGAGTTAGGGTGAGGTATAGGGGTTAGGATTAGGGGTTAGTTTTAGGGTAAAAGTATAGGATTAGGGTTTAGGGTTGGGCTTAAGTTTAGGGTTAAAGTTACTGCTAGGGTTAGCGATAGGGTTCAGGGTTAGCTTTAAGGGTTCTGATTAGAGTTAGGTGTTAGGTTAGTGTCAGGGTTAGGTCTAGTCGTGAGGGTAAGGTTTAGGGTTAGCTTTAAGAGCTAGGGTTAGGTTTAATGGTTAGGATTAGGATTAGGGTTAAGGGTTAGGGTAAGGCTTAGGGGTTAGGGTGAAGGGTTAGGGTCAAGGGTTAGGGTTTTTGTTAGGCATAGCGTTGGGGTTAGAAGTAAGGGTTACTGTCAGTGTTAGGGTTGTAGGTAGGGTTACGGTTAGGGTTAGCGGTTTAGAATTAGGGTTAGGGATTAGGTGTCACAGTGATGACTAGGAGATAGGGTTAGAATTATGGGATAGGGGTTGTTCTCAGGAAATGGGTTATGCATTAACGTTAGGTTAAGAGGTTAAAGTTAGGCGCACGGTGAGGTTTACGTGTTAAGGGGAGAAATAGGAACAGGGTCTGTGTTATGTTCAGGGTTAGGGTTATCTGTTAAAGGTATTGTTTATGCTTAGCGCACGGACCCTGTCTGCATTGGGCGGGCGGGGGGAGTTTAGGGGGCTGGGATTGTACCCGGGAAGCCACTCTATCATACTCTGGGTATGGGCCCGTGGGTTTCATGCAGGACGCAGTGGTAGAGCCTCCTTTCACGCATGGCATGGGAGGATTGCAGGCTTTCTAAACTCTAAGAAAGCAAGAAGTCTGAGAATTAGATTTAGGGTTAGGATTCTGGTTAGGGTTAAGGATGAAGTTTAGTGTTAGGGTGAGGGATTAGGGTTAGGGATTAGGGTTAGGGTTAAAGGTTACCCTTAGGTTTAACGGTTACACTTTGGTTTAGGGTTAAGGTTTACGGTTAGGGTTAAGATGAGGGGTTAGGGTTTGGTACAGGGTTAGGGTTATGTGTTAGGTTTAGGGTTGAAGATTAGGATTAGGGTTAGGATTAAAGGTTAGCGTGAGAGTTAACGCTTAGGGTTAAGGTTAAGAGTTAGGGTTTAGGGTGAGGGTTAGGGTTAGTTTTAGAGTTAGAGTTATGTGCTATGGTTTGTGTTAGAGGTTAGGGTTAGGTTTACTGGTCACGGCTAGGGTGAGGTTTAGGGGGTAGCATTAGGGTTACGCTTATGGTTAGGGTTAAGGGATAGGATTAGGGATAAGTGTTGGGCTTAGGGTTAGGGTTTAGTGTTAGGGTTATCATTAAGGATTAGGGGTAGGGTCAGGGTTAAATGCTTGGGTGCGGGTAATGGTTAGGGTCAGGGTTAAGGTTCACGGATAGGGTTAGTGTTAAGGGTTACGTGTAGGTTTAGGGTTCAGGGTTAGAGATAGCATTAGGGCTTAAGGTTAGGATTAGGCGGTAGGTTCGATTTAGGGTTAGATCTAGGCGTTAGGGTAAGGGCTAGCGTTAGGGTTAAGAGATAGGGTTAGGTTTAATGCTTAGGTTTAGGGTTAGGGTTTGGGGTTAAAGTAAGTGTTAGGGGTTAGGTTTCAGGATCAAAGGTTAGGGTTATTTTTAGCTGTAGTGTTAGGGTTAGGGATAAGGGATCCCATTAGCATTAACGGTCTTCCTTACTGTAGGGTTAAGGGTTAGGCTTAGAGTTAAAGTTTAAGGTTAGGGTCAGTGTTAAGATTTAGGGTGAGGGTTAACGGTTAGGGTAAAGGTTAAGCGTTAGAGTTAGGGATTAGTGATTAGGGATTTTGGTTAGTGTTAGGGTTAGCGGTTAGGAGTTAGTGTTTTATGAAGGGGTATGGTTAGATTTAGGATTGGGGTTAGAGTTAGGGTGAGGTATAGGGGTTAGGTTTAGGGGTTAGTTTTAGGGTAAAAGGATAGGATTAGGGTTACGGGTTGGGCTTAGGTTTAGGGTTAAAGTTTACTGCTAGGGTTAGGGATTGGGTTCAGGGTTAGCTTTAGGGGTTCTGGTTAGGGTTAGGTGTTAGGTTAGTGTCAAGGTTAGGTCTAGTCGTGAGGGTAAGGTTTAGGGTTAGCTTTAAGAGCTAGGGTTAGGTTTAATGGTTAGGATTAGGATTAGGGTTAAGGGTTAGGGTAAGGCTTAGGGGTTAGGGTGAAGGGATAGGGTCAAGAGTAAGGGTTTCTGTTAGGCATAGCGTTGTGGTTAGAAGTAAGGGTTACTGTCAGTTTTAGGGTTGTAGGTAGGGTTACGGTTAGGGTTAGCGGTTTAGAATTAGGGTTAGGGATTAGGTGTCACAGTGATGACCAGGAGATAGGGTTAGAATTATGGGATAGGGGTTGTACTCAGGAAATGGGTTATGCATTAACGTTAGGATAAGTGGTTAAAGTTAGGCGCACGGTGAGGTTTACGTGTTAAGGGGAGAAATAGGAACAGGGTTGGGTGTTATGTTCAGGGTTAGGGTTCTCTGTTAAAGGTATTGTTTATGCTTAGCGCACGGGCCCTGTCTGCATTAGGCGGGCGGGGGGAGTTTAGGGGGCTGGGATTGTACCCGGGATCCCACTCTATCATACTCTGTGTATTGACCCGTGGGTTTCATGCAGGACACAGTGGTAGAGCCTCCTTTCACGCATGGCATGGGAGGATTGCAGGCTTTCTAAACTCTAAGAAAGCAAGAAGTCTGAGAATTAGATTTAGGGTTAGGATTATGGTTAGGGTTAAGGATGAAGTTTAGTGTTAGGGTGAGGGCTTAGGGTTAGGGATTAGGGTTAGGGTTAAAGGTTACTCTTAATTTTAACGGTTACACTTTGGTTTAGGGTTGAGGTTTACGGTTAGGGTTAAGATGACGGGTTAGGGTTAGGTACAGGGTTAGGGTTAAGTGTTAGGTTTAGGGTTGAAGATTAGGATTAGGGTTAGGATTAAAGGTTAGCGTGAGAGTTAACGCTTAGGGTTAAGGTTAAGAGTTAGGGTTTAGGGTTAGGGTTAAGGTTAGGGTTAGTTTTAGGGTTAGAGTTATGTGCTATGCTTTGTGTTAGAGGTTAGGGTTAGGTTTACTGGTCACGGTGAGTGTTACGTTTAGGGGTTAGCATAAGGGTTAGGGTTAAGGGATAGGATTAGGGTTAAGTGTTGGGCTTAGGGTTAGGGTGTAGTGTTAAGGTTAGCATTAAGGATTAGGGTTAGGATCAGGGTTAAATGCTTGGGTGCGGGTAATGGTTAGGGTCAGGGTTTAGGTTCACTGATAGGGTTAGTGTTAATGGTTACGGGTAGGTTTAGGGGTCAGGGTTAGTGTTAGGATTAGTGCTTAAGGTTAGGATTAGGCGGTAGGTTAGATTTAGGGTGAGATCTAGGCGTTAGGGTAAGGGCTAGTGTTAGGCTTAAGAGATAGGGTTAGGTTTAATGCTTAGGATTAGGGTTAGGGTTTGGGGTTAAAGTAAGTGTTAGGGGTTAGGTTTAAGGATCCAAGGTTAGGGTTATTTTTAGCTGTAGTGTTAGGGTTAGGGATAAGGGATCCCATTAGCATTAAGGGTCTTCCTTACTGTAGGGTTAAGGGGTAGCCTTAGAGTTAAAGGTTAAGGTTAGGGTCAGGGTTAAGATTTAGGGTGAGGGTTAACGGTTAGGGTAAAGGTTAAGCGTTAGGGTTAGGGAATAGTGATTAGGGCTTTTGGTTAGTGTTAGGGTTAGCGGTTTGGAGTTACTGTTTTATGAAGGGGTATGGTTGGAATTAGGATTGGGTTTAGAGTTAGGGTGAGGTATAGGGGTTAGGTTTAGGGGTTAGTTTTAGGGTAAAAGGATAGGATTAGCTTTACGGGTTGGGCTTAGGTTTAGGGTTAAAATTTACTGCTAGGGTTAGGGATAGGGTTCAGGGTTAGCTTTAGGGGTTCTGGTTAGGGTTAGGTGTTAGGTTAGTGTCAGGGTTATGTCTAGTCGTGAGGGTAAGGGTTAGGGTTAGCTTTAAGAGCTAGTGTTAGCTTTAATGGTTAGGTTTAGGATTAGGATTAAGTGTTAGGGTAAGGCTTAGGGGTTAGGGTGAAGGGTTAGGGTCAAGGGTTAGGGTTTTTGTTAGGCATAGCGTTGGGGTTAGAAGTAAGGGTTACTGTCAGTGTTAGGGTTGTAGGTAGGGTTACGGTTAGGGTTAGCGGTTTAGAATTAGGGTTAGGGATTAGGTGTCACAGTGATGACTAGGAGATAGGGTTAGAATTATGGGATAGGGGTTGTTCTCAGGAAATGGGTTATGCATTAACGTTAGGATAAGAGGTTAAAGTTAGGCGCACGGTGAGGTTTACGTGTTAAGGGGAGAAATAGGAACAGGGTTGGGTGTTATGTTCAGGGTTAGGGTTATCTGTTAAAGGTATTGTTTATGCTTAGCGCACGGGCCCTGTCTCCATTAGGCGGGCGCGGGGAGTTTAGGGGGCTGGGATTGTACCCGGGAACCCACTCTATCATACTCTGGGTATGGGCCCGTGGGTTTCATGCAGGACACAGTGGTAGAGCCTCCTTTCACGCATGGCATGGGAGGATTGCAGGCTTTCTAAACTCTAAGAAAGCAAGAAGTCTGAGAATTAGATTTAGGGTTAGGATTCTGGTTAGGGTTAAGGATGAAATTTAGTGTTAGGGTGAGGGCTTAGGGTTAGGGATTAGGGTTAGGGTTAAAGGTTACTCTTAGGTTTCACGGTTACACTTTGGTTTAGGGTTGAGGTTTACGGTTAGGGTTAAGATGAGGGGTTAGGGTTTGGTACAGGGTTAGGGTTAAGTGTTAGGTTTAGGGTTGAAGATTAGGATTAGGGTTAGGATTAAAGGTTAGCGTGAGAGTTAAGGCTTAGAGTTAAGGTTAAGAGTTAGGGTTTAGGGTTAGGGTTAGGGTTAGGGTTCGTTTTAGGGTTAGAGTTATGTGCTATGGTTTGTGTTAGAGGTTAGGGTTAGGTTTACTGCTCACGGTTAGGGTTACGTTTAGGGGGTAGCATTAGGGTTAGGGTTAGGGTTTAGGGATAGGATTAGGGATAAGTGTTGGGCTTAGGGTTAGGGTTTAGTGTTAGGGTTAGCATTAAGGATTAGGGGTAGGGTCAGGGTTAAATGCTTGGGTGCGGGTAATGGTTAGGGTCAGGGTTAAGGTTCACGGATAGGGTTAGTGTTAAGGGTTACGGGTAGGTTTAGGGTTCAGGGTTAGAGTTAGCATTAGGGCTTAAGGTTAGGATTAGGCGGTAGGTTCGATTTAGGGTTAGATCTAGGCGTTAGGGTAAGGGCTAGCGTTAGGGTTAAGAGATAGGGTTAGGTTTAATGCTTAGGTTTAGGGTTAGGGTTTGGGGTTAAAGTAAGTGTTAGGGGTTAGGTTTCAGGATCAAAGGTTAGGGTTATTTTTAGCTGTAGTGTTAGGGTTAGGGATAAGGGATCCCATTAGCATTAACGGTCTTCCTTACTTTAGGGTTAAGGGTTAGGCTTAGAGTTAAAGGTTAAGGTTAGGGTCAGTGTTAAGATTTAGGGTGAGGGTTAACGGTTAGGGTAAAGGTTAAGCGTTAGGGTTAGGGATTAGTGATTAGGGATTTTGGTTAGTGTTAGGGTTAGCGGTTAGGAGTTAGTGTTTTATGAAGGGGTATGGTTAGATTTAGGATTGGGGTTAGAGTTAGGGTGAGGTATAGGGGTTAGGTTTAGGGGTTAGTTTTAGGGTAAAAGGATAGGATTAGGGTTACGGGTTGGGCTTAGGTTTAGGGTTAAAGTTTACTGCTAGGGTTAGGGATTGGGTTCAGGGTTAGCTTTAGGGGTTCTGGTTAGGGTTAGGTGTTAGGTTAGTGTCAAGGTTAGGTCTAGTCGTGAGGGTAAGGTTTAGGGTTAGCTTTAAGAGCTAGGGTTAGGTTTAATGGTTAGGATTAGGATTAGGGTTAAGGGTTAGGGTAAGGCTTAGGGGTTAGGGTGAAGGGATAGGGTCAAGAGTTAGGGTTTTAGTTAGGCATAGCGTTGGGGTTAGAAGTAAGGGTTACTGTCAGTGTTAGGGTTGTAGGTAGGGTTACGGTTAGGGTTAGCGGTTTAGAATTAGGGTTAGGGATTAGGTGTCACAGTGATGACTAGGAGATAGGGTTAGAATTATGGGATAGTGGTTGTTCTCAGGAAATGGGTTATGCATTAACGTTAGGATAAGAGGTTAAAGTTAGGC
>NW_027182855.1:512500-530000 GCF_041146395.1 Eulemur rufifrons | reverse complement strand
GTCTAGTCGTGAGGGTAAGGTTTAGGGTTAGCTTTAAGAGCTAGGGTTAGGTTTAATGGTTAGGATTAGGATTAGGGTTAAGGTTTAGGGTAAGGCTTAGGGGTTAGGGTGAAGGGTTAGGGTCAAGGTTTAGGGGTTTTTTTAGGCATAGCGTTGGGGTTAGAAGTAAGGGTTACTGTCAGTGTTAGGGTTGTAGGTAGGGTACGGTTAGGGTTAGCGGTTTAGAATTAGGGTTAGGGATTAGGTGTCACAGTGATGACTAGGAGATAGGGTTAGAATTATGGGATAGGGGTTGTTCTCAGGAAATGGGTTATGCATTAACGTTAGGATAAGAGGTTAAAGTTAGGCGCACGGTGAGGTTTACGTGTTAAGGGGAGAAATAGGAACAGGGTTGGGTGTTATGTTCAGGGTTAGGGTTATCTGTTAAAGGTATTGTTTATGCTTAGCGCACGGGCCCTGTCTGCATTAGGCGGGCGGGGGGAGTTTAGGGGGATGGGATTGTACCCGGGAACCCACTCTATCATACTCTGGGTATGGGTCCGTGGGTTTCATGTAGGACACAGTGGTAGAGCCTCTTTTCACGCATGGCATGGGAGGATTGCAGGCTTTCTAAACTCTAAGAAAGCAAGAAGTCTGAAAATTAGATTTAGGGTTAGGATTATGGTTAGGGTTAAGGATGAAGTTTAGTGTTAGGGTGAGGGCTTAGGGTTAGGGATTAGGGTTAGGGTTAAAGGTTACTCTTAGGTTTAACGGTTCCACTCTGGTTTGGGGTTGAGGTTTACGGTTAGGGTTAAGATGAGGGTTTAGGGTTTGGTACAGCGTTAGAGTTAAGTATTAGGTTTAGTGTTGAAGATTAGGATTAGGGTTAGGATTAAAGGTTAGCGTGAGAGTTAACGCTTAGGGTTAAGGTTAAGAGTTAGGGTTTAGGGTTAGGTTTAGGGTTAGTGTTAGTTTTAGGGTTAGAGTTATGTGCTATGGTTTGTGTTAGCGGTTAGGGTTAGGTTTACTGGTGACGGTTAGGGTTACATTTAGGGGTTAGCATTAGGGTTAGGGTTAGGCTTAAGGGATAGGATTAGGGTTAAGTGTTGGGCTTAGGGTTAGGGTTTAGTGTTAGGGTTAGCATTAAGGATTAGGGTTAGGGTCAGGGTTAAATGCTTGGGTGCGGGTAATGGTTAGGGTTAGGGTTAAGGTTCACGGATAGGGTTAGTGTTAAGGGTTACGGGTAGGTTTAGGGTTCAGGGTTAGAGTTAGCATTAGGACTTAAGTTTAGGATTAGGAGGTAGGTTAGATTTAGGGTTAGATCTAGGCGTTAGGGTAAGGGTTAGGGTTAGGGTTAAGAGATAGGGTTAGGTTTAATGCTGAGGATTACGGTTAGGGTTTGGGGTTAAAGTAAGTGTTAGGGGTTAGGTTTAAAGATCCAAGGTTAGGGATATTTTTAGCTGTAGTGTTAGGGTTAGGGATAAGGGATCCCATTAGCATTAAGGGTCTTCCTTACTGTAGGGTTAAGGGTTAGGCTTAGAGTTAAAGGTTCAGGTTAGGGTCAGCGTTAAGATTTAGGGTGAGGGTTAACGGTTAGGGTAAAGGTTAAGCGTTAGGGTTAGGGATTAGTGATTAGGGTTTCTGGTTAGTGTTAGGGTTAGCGGTTAGGAGTTAGTGTTTTATGAAGGGGTATGGTTAGAATTAGGATTGGGGTTAGAGCTAGGGTGAGGTATAGGGGTTAGCTTTAGGGGTTAGTTTTAGGGTAAAAGGATAGGATTAGGGTCACGGGTTGGGCTTAGGTTTAGGGTTAAAGTTTACTGCTAGGGTTAGGGATAGGGTTCAGGGTTAGCTTTAGGGGTTCTGGTTAGGGTTAGGTGTTAGGTTAGTGTCAGGGTTAGGTCTAGTCGTGAGGGTAAGGTTTAGGGTTAGCTTTAAGAGCTAGGGTTAGGTTTAATGGTTAGGATTAGGATTAGGGTTAAGGGTTAGGGTAAGGCTTAGGGGTTAGGGTCAAGGGTTAGGGTCAAGGGTTAGGGTTTTTGTTAGGCATAGCGTTGGGGTTAGAAGTAAGGGTTACTGTCAGTGTTAGGGTTGTAGGTAGGGTTACGGTTAAGGTTAGCGGTTTAGAATTAGGGTTAGGGATTAGGTGTCACAGTGATGACTAGGAGATAGGGTTATTATTATGGGATAGGGGTTTTTCTCAGGAAATGGGTTATGCATTAACGTTAGGATAAGAGGTTAAAGTTAGGCGCACGGTGAGGTTTACGTGTTAAGGGGAGAAAGAGGAACAGGGTTGGGTGTTATGTTCAGGGTTAGGGTTATCTGTTAAAGGTATTGTTTATGCTTAGCGCACGGGCCCTGTCTGCATTAGGCGGGCGGGGGGGAGTTTTGGGGGCTGGGATTGTACCCGGGAACCCACTCTATCATACTCTGGGTATGGGTCCGTGGGTTTCATACAGAACACAGTGGTAGAGCCTCTTTTCACGCATGGCATGGGAGGATTGCAGGCTTTCTAAACTCTAAGAAAGCAAGAAGTCTGAGAATTAGATTTAGGGTTAGGATTATGGTTAGGGTTAAGGATGAAGTTTAGTGTTAGGGTGAGGGCTTAGGGTTAGGGATTAGGGTTAGGGTTAAAGGTTACTCTTAGGTTTAACGGTTACACTTTGGTTTAGGGTAGAGGTTTACGGTTAGGGTTAAGATGAGGGGTTAGGGTTTGGTACAGGGTTAGGGTTAAGTGTAAGGTTTAGGGTTGAAGATTAGGATTAGGGTTATGATTATAGGATAGCGTGAGAGTTAACGCTTAGGGTTAAGGTTAAGAGTTAGGGTTTAGGGTTAGGTTTAGGGTTAGGGTTAGTTTTAGGGTTAGAGTTATGTGCTATGGTTTGTGTTAGAGGTTAGGGTTAGGTTTACTGGTGACGGTTAGGGTTACGTTTAGGGGTTAGCATTAGGGTTAGGGTTAGGGTTAGGGTTAAGGGATAGGATTACGGTTAAGTGTTGGCCTTAGGGTTAGGGTTTAGTGTTAGGGTTATCATTAAGGACTAGGGGTAGGGTCAGGGTTAAATGCCTGGGTGCGGGTAATGGTTAGGGTCAGGGTTAAGGTTCACGGATAGGGTTAGTGTTAAGGGTTACGGGTAGGTTTAGGGTTCAGGGTTAGAGTTAGCATTAGGGCTTAAGGTTAGGATTAGGCGGTAGGTTCGATTTAGGGTTAGATCTAGGCGTTCGGGTAAGGGCTAGCGTTAGGGTTAAGAGATAGGGTTAGGTTTAATGCTTAGGATTAGGGTTAGGGTTTGGGGTTAAAGTAAGTGTTAGGGGTTAGGTTTAAGGATGAAAGGTTACTGTTATTTTTAGCTGTAGTGTTAGGGTTACGGAAAAGGGAACCCATTAGCATTAAGGGTCTTCCTTACTGTAGGGTTAAGGGTTAGGCTTAGAGTTAAAGGTTAAGGTTAGGGTCAGTGTTAAGATTTAGGGTGAGGGTTAACGGTTAGGGTAAAGGTTAAGCGTTAGGGTTAGGGATTAGTGATTAGGGTTTTTGGTTAGTGTTAGGGTTAGCGGTTAGGAGTTAGTGTTTTATGAAGGGGTATGGTTAGAATTAGGATTGGGGTTAGAGTTAGGGTGAGGTATAGGTGTTAGGTTTAGGGGTTAGTTATTGGGGAAAATGATAGGATTAGGGTTACGGGTTGGGCTTAGGTTTAGGGTTAAAGTTTACTGCTAGGGTTAGGGATATGGTTCAGGCTTAGCTTTAGGGGTTCTGCTTAGGGTTAGGTGTTAGGTTAGTGTCAGGGTTAGGTCTAGTCGTGAGGGCAAGGTTCAGGGTTATCTTTAAGAGCTAGGGTTAGGTTTTATGGTTAGGATTAGGATTAGGGTGAAGGGTTAGGGTAAGGCTTAGGGGTTAGGGTGCAGGGTTAGGGTTTTTGTTAGGCATGGCGTTGGGGTTAGAAGTAAGGGTTACTGTCAGTGTTAGGGTTGTAGGTAGGGTTACGGTTAGGGTTAGCGGTTTAGAATTAGGGTTAGGGATTAGGTGTCACAGTGATGACTAGGAGATAGGGATAGAATTATGGGATAGGGGTTGTTCTCAGGAAATGGGTTATGCATTAACGTTAGGATAAGAGGTTAAAGTTAGGCGCACGGTGAGGTTTACGTGTTAAGGGGAGAAATAGGAACAGGGTTGGGTGTTATGTTCAGGGTTAGGGTTATCTGTTAAAGGTTTTGTTTATGCTTAGCGCACGGGCCCTGTCTGCATTAGGCGGGCGGGGGGAGTTTAGGGGGCTGGGATTGTACCCGGGAACCCACTCTATCATACTCTGGGTATGGGCCCGTGGGTTTCATGCAGGACACAGTGGTAGAGCCTCCTTTCACGCATGGCATGGGAGGATTGCAGGCTTTCTAAACTCTAAGAAAGTAAGAAGTCTGAGAATTAGATTTAGGGTTAGGATTATGGTTAGGGTTAAGGATGAAGTTTAGTGTTAGGGTGAGGGCTTAGGGTTAGGGATTAGGGTTAGGGTTAAAGGTTACTCTTAGGTTTAACGGTTACACTTTGGTTTAGGGTTGAGGTTTACGGTTAGGGTTAAGATGAGCGGTTAGGGTTTGGTACAGGGTTAGGGTTAAGTGTTAGGTTTAGGGTTGAAGATTAGGATTAGGGTTAGGATTAAAGGTTAGCATGAAAGTTAACGCTTAGGGTTAAGTTTAAGAGTTAGGGTTTAGGGTTAGGGTTGGGGTTAGGTTTAGTTTTATGGTTAGAGTTATGTGCTATGTTTTGTGTTAGAGGTTAAGGTTAGGTTTACTGGTCACGGTTACGGTTACGTTTAGGGGTTTGCGCTAGGGTTAGGGTTAAGGGATAGGATTAGGGTTAAGTGTTGGGCTTAGGGTTAGGGTTTAGTGTTAGTGTTATCATTAAGGATTAGGGGTAGGGTCAGGGTTAAATGCTTGGGTGCGGGTAATGGTTAGGGTCAGGGTTAAGGTTCACGGATAGGGTTAGTGTTAAGGGTTACAGGAAGGTTTAGGGTTCAGGGTTAGGGTTAGCATTAGGGCTTAAGGTTAGGATTAGGCGGTAGGCTCGATTTAGGGTTAGATCTAGGCGTTAGGGTAAGGGCTAGCGTTAGGGTTAAGAGATAGGGTTAGGTTTAATGCTTAGGATTAGGGTTAGGGTTTGGGGTTAAAGTAAGTGTTAGGGGTTAGGTTTAAGGATCAAAGGTTAGGGTTATTTTTAGCTGTAGTGTTAGGGTTAGGGATAAGGGATCCCATTAGCATTAAGGGTCTTCCTTACTGTAGGGTTAAGGGTTAGGCTTAGAGTTAAAGGTTCAGGTTAGGGTCAGTGTTAAGATTTAGGGTGAGGGTTAATGGTTAGGGTAAAGGTTAAGCGTTAGGGTTAGGGATTACTGATTAGGATTTTTGGTTAGTGTTAGTGTTAGCGGTTAGGAGTTAGTGTTTTATGAAGGGGTATGGTTAGAATTAGGATTGGGGTTAGAGTTAGGGTGAGGTATAGGGGTTAGTTTTAGGGTAAAAGGATAGGATTAGGGTTACGGGTTGGGCTTAGGTTTAGGGTTAAAGTTTACTGCTAGGGTTAGGGATAGGGTTCAGGGTTAGCTTTAGGGGTTCTGGTTAGTGTTAGGTGTTAGGTTAGTGTCAGGGTTAGGTCTAGTCGTGAGGGTAAGGTTTAGGGTTAGTTTAAGAGCTAGGGTTAGGTTTAATGGTTAGGATTAGGATTAGGGTTAAGGGTTAGGGTAAGGCTTAGGGGTTAGGGTGAAGGGTTAGGGTCAAGGGTTAGGGTTTTTGTTAGGCATAGCGTTGGGGTTAGAAGTAAGGGTTACTGTCAGTGTCAGGGTTGTAGGTAGGGTTACGGTTAGGGTTAGCGGTTTAGAATTAGGGTTAGGGATTAGGTGTCACAGTGATGACTAGGAGATAGGGTTAGAATTATGGGATAGGGGTTGTTCTCAGGAAATGGGTTATGCATTAACGTTAGGATAAGAGGTTAAAGTTAGGCGCACGGTGAGGTTTACGTGTTAAGGGGAGAAATAGGAACAGGGTTGGGTGTTATGTTCAGGGTTAGGGTTATCTGTTAAAGGTATTGTTTATGCTTAGCGCACGGGCCCTGTCTGCATGAGGCAGGCGGGGGGAGTTTAGGGGGCTGGGATTGTACCCGGGAACCCACTCTATCATACTCTGGGTATGGGCCCGTGGGTTTCATGCAGGACACAGTGGTAGAGCCTCCTTTCACGCATGGCATGGGAGGATGGCAGGTTTCTAACCTCTAAGAAAGCAAGAAGTCTGAGAATTAGATTTAGGGTTAGGATTATGGTTAGGGTTAAGGATGAAGTTTAGTGTTAGGGTGAGGGCTTAGGGTTAGGGATTAGGGTTAGGGTTAAAGGTTACTCTTAGGTTTAACGGTTACACTTTTTTTTAGGGTTGAGGTTTACGGTTAGGGTTAAGATGAGGGGTTAGGGTTTGGTACAGGGTTAGGGTTAAGTGTTAGGTTTAGGGTTGAAGATTAGGATTAGGGTTAGGATTAAAGGTTAGCGTGAGAGTTAATGCTTAGGGTTAAGGTTAAGAGTTAGGGTTTAGGGTTAGGTTTAGGGTTAGTTTTAGGGTTAGAGTTATGTGCTATGGTTTGTGTTAGAGGTTAGGTTTAGGTTTACTGGTCACGGTGAGGGTTAGGTTTAGGGGTTAGCATTAGGGTTAGGGTTAAGGGACAGGATTAGGGTTAAGTGTTGGGAGTAGGGTGAGGGTTTAGTGTTAGGGTTATCATTAAGGATTAGGGGTAGGGTCAGGGTTAAATGCTTGGGTGCGGGTAATGGTTAGGGTCAGGGTTAAGGTTCACGGATAGGGTTAGTGTTAAGGGTTACGGGTAGGTTTAGGGTTCAGAGTTAGAGTTAGCATTAGGGCTTAAGGTTAGGATTAGGCGGTAGGTTAGATTTAGGGTTAGATCTAGGCGTTAGGGTAAGGGTAGCGTTAGGGTTAAGAGATAGGGTTAGGTTTAATGCTTAGGATTAGGATTAGGGTTTGGGGTTAAAGTAAGTGTTAGGGGTTAGGTTTAAGGATCAAAGGTTAGGGTTATTTTTAGCTGTAGTGTTAGGGTTAGAGATAAGGGATCCCATTAGCATTAAGGATCTTCCTTACTGTAGGGTTAAGGGTTAGGCTTAGAGTTAAAGGTTAAGGTTAGGGTCAGTGTTAAGATTTGGGGTGAGGGTTAACGGTTATGGTAAAGGTTAAGCGTTAGGGTTAGGGATTAGTGATTAGGGTTTTTGGTTAGTGTTAGGGTTAGCGGTTAGGAGTTAGTGTTTTATGAAGGGGTATGGTTAGAATTAGGATTGGGGTTAGAGTTAGGGTGAGGTATAGGGGTTAGGTTTAGGGTAAAAGGATAGGATTAGGGTTACGGGTTGGGCTTAGGTTTAGGGTTAAAGTTTACTGCTAGGGTAAGGGATAGGGTTCAGGGTTAGCTTTAGGGGTTCTGGATAGGGTTAGGTGTTAGGTTAGTGTCAGGGTTAGGTCTAGTCGTGAGGGTAAGGTTTAGGGTTAGCTTTAAGAGCTAGGGTTACGTTTAATGGTTAGGATTAGGATTAGGGTTAAGGGTTAGGGTAAGGCTTAGGGGTTAGGGTGAAGGGTTAGGGTCAAGGGTTAGGGTTTTTGTTAGGCATAGCGTTGGGGTTAGAAGTAAGGGTTACTGTCAGTGTCAGGGTTGTAGGTAGGGTTACGGTTAGGGTTAGCGGTTTAGAATTAGGGTTAGGGATTAGGTGTCACAGTGATGACTAGGAGATAGGGTTAGAATTATGGGATAGGGGTTGTTCTCAGGAAATGGTTTATGCATTAACGTTAGGATAAGAGGTTAAAGTAAGGCGCACGGTGAAGTTTACGTGTTAAGGGGAGAAATAGGAACAGGGTTGGGTTGTTATGTTCAGGGTTAGGGTTATCTGTTAAAGGTATTGTTTATGCTTAGCGCACGGGCCCTGTCTGCATTAGGCGGGCGGGGGGAGTTTAGGGGGCTGGGATTGTACCCGGGAACCCACTCTATCATACTCTGGGTATGGGCCCGTGGGTTTCATGCAGGACACAGGGGTAGAGCCTCCTTTGACGCATGGCATGGGAGGATTGCAGGCTTTCTAAACTCTAAGAAAGCAAGAAGTCTGAGAATTAGATTTAGGGTTAGGATTATGGTTAGGGTTAAGGATGAAGTTTAGTGTTAGGGTGAGGGCTTAGGGTTAGGGATTAGGGTTAGGGTTAAAGGTTACTCTTAGGTTTAACGGTTACACTTTGGTTTAGGGTTGAGGTTTACGGTTAGGGTTAAGATGAGGGGTTAGGGTTTGGTACAGGGTTAGGGTTAAGTGTTAGGTTTAGGGTTGAAGATTAGGATTAGGGTTAGGATTAAAGGTTAGCGTGAGAGTTAACGCTTAGGGTTAAGGTTAAGAGTTAGGGTTTAGGGTTAGGGTTAGGGTTAGTTTTAGGGTTAGAGTTATGTGCTATGGTTTGTGTTAGAGGTTAGGGTTAGGATTACTGGTCACGGTTAGGGTTACGTTTAGGGGGTAGCATTAGGGTTAGGGTTAGGGTTAAGGGATCGGATTAGGGATAAGTGTTGGGCTTAGGGTTACGGTTTAGTGTTAGGGTTATCATTAAGGATTAGGGGAAGGGTCAAGGTTAAATGCTTGGGTGCGGGTAATTTTTAGGGACAGGGTTAAGGTTCACGGACAGGGTTAGTGTTAAGGGTTACGGGTAGGTTTAGGGTTCAGGGTTAGAGTTAGCATTAGGGCTTAAGGTTAGGATTAGGCGGTAGGTTAGATTTAGGGTTAGATCTAGGCGTTAGGGTAAGGGCTAGCGTTTGGGTTAAGAGATAGGGTTAGGTTTAATGCTTAAGATTAGGGTTAGGGTTTGGGGTTAAAGTAAGTGTTAGGGGTTAGGTTTAAGGTTCTAAGCTTAGGGTTATTTTTAGCTGTAGTGTTAGGGTTAGGGATAAGGGATCCCATTAGCATTAAGGGTCTTCCTTACTGTAGGGTTAAGGGTTAGGCTTAGAGTTAAAGGTTAAGGTTATGGTCAGTGTTAAGATTTAGGGTGAGGGTTAACGGTTAGGGTAAAGGTTAAGCGTTAGGGTTAGGGATTAGTGATTAGGGTTTTTGGTTAGTGTTAGGGTTAGCGGTTAGGAGTTAGTGTTTTATGAAGGGGTATGGTTAGATTTAGGATTGGTGTTAGAGTTAGGGTGAGGTATAGGGGTTAGGTTTAGGGGTTAGTTTTAGGGTAAAAGGATAGGATTAGGGTTATGGGTTGGGCTTAGGTTTAGGGTTAAAGTTTACTGCTAGGGTTAGGGATAGGGTTCAGTGATAGCTTTAGGGGTTCTGGTTAGGGTTAGGTGTTAGGTTAGTGTCAGGGTTAGGTCTAGTCTTGAGGGTAAGGTTTAGGGTTAGCTTTAAGAGCTAGGGTTAGGTTTAATGGTTAGGATTAGGATTAGGGTTAAGGGTTAGGGTAAGGCTTAGGGGTTACGGTGAAGGGTTAGGGTCAAGGGTTAGGGTTTTTGTTAGGCATAGCGTTGGGGTTAGAAGTAAGGGTTACTGTCAGTGTCAGGGTTGTAGGTAGGGTTACGGTTAGGGTTAGCGGTTTAGAATTAGGGTTAGGGATTAGGTGTCACAGTGATGACTAGGAGATAGGGTTAGAATTATGGGATAGGGGTTGTTCTCAGGAAATGGGTTATGCATTAACGTTAGGATAAGAGGTTAAAGTTAGGCGCACGGTGAGGTTTACGTGTTAAGGGGAGAAATAGGAACAGGGTTGGGTGTTATGTTCAGGGTTAGGGTTATCTGTTAAAGGTATTGTTTATGCTTAGCGCATGGGCCCTGTCTGCATGAGGCAGGCGGGGGGAGTTTAGGGGGCTGGGATTGTACCCGGGAACCCACTCTATCATACTCTGGGTATGGGCCCGTGGGTTTCATGCAGGACACAGTGGTAGAGCCTCCTTTCACGCATGGCATGGGAGGATGGCAGGCTTTCTAACCTCTAAGAAAGCAAGAAGTCTGAGAATTAGATTTAGGGTTAGGATTATGGTTAGGGTTAAGGATGAAGTTTAGTGTTAGGGTGAGGGCTTAGGGTTAGGGCTTAGGGTTAGGGTTAAAGGTTACTCTTAGTTTTAACGGTTACACTTTTTTTTAGGGTTGAGGTTTACGGTTAGGGTTAAGATGAGGGATTAGGGTTTGGTACAGGGTTAGGGTTAAGTGTTAGGTTTAGGGTTGAAGATTAGGCTTAGGGTTAGGATTAAAGGTTAGCATGAGAGTTAATGCTTAGGGTTAAGGTTAAGAGTTAGGGTTTAGGGTTAGGTTTAGGGTTAGTTTTAGGGTTAGAGTTATGTGCTATGGTTTGTGTTAGAGGTTAGGTTTAGGTTTACTGGTCACGGTGAGGGTTACGTTTAGGGGTTAGCATTAGGGTTAGGGTTAAGGGACAGGATTAGGGTTAAATGTTGGGAGTAGGGTGAGGGTTTAGTGTTAGGGTTATCATTAAGGATTAGGGGTAGGGTCAGGGTTAAATGCTTGGGTGCGGGTAATGGTTAGGGTCAGGGTTAAGGTTCACGGATAGGGTTAGTGTTAAGGGTTACGGGTAGGTTTAGGAATCAGGGTTAGAGTTAGCATTAGGGCTTAAGGTTAGGATTAGGCGGTAGGTTCGATTTAGGGTTAGATCTAGGCATTAGGGTAAGGGTAGCGTTAGGGTTAAGAGATAGGGTTAGGTTTAATGCTTAGGATTAGGGTTAGGGTTTGGGGTTAAAGTAAGTGTTAGGGGTTAGGTTTAAGGATCAAAGGTTAGGGTTATTTTTAGCTGTAGTGTTAGGGTTAGGAATAAGGGATCCCATTAGCATTAAGGGTCTTCCTTACTGTAGGGTTAAGGGTTAGGCTTAGAGTTAAAGGTTAAGGTTAGGGTCAGTGTTAAGATTTAGGGTGAGGGTTAACGGTTAGGGTAAAGGTTAAGCGTTAGGGTTAGGGATTAGTGATTAGGATTTTTGGTTAGTGTTAGGGTTAGCGGTTAGGAGTTAGTGTTTTATGAAGGGGTATGGTTAGAATTAAGATTGGGATTAGAGTTAGGGTGAGGTATAGGGGTTAGGTTTAGGGGTTAGTTTTAGGGTAAACGGATAGGATTAGGGTTACGGGTTGGGCTTAGGTTTAGGGTTAAAGTTTACTGCTAGAGTTAGGGATAGGGTTCAGGCTTAGCTTTAGGGGTTCTGCTTAGGGTTAGGTGTTAGGTTAGTGTCAGGGTTAGGTCTAGTCGTGAGGGTAAGGTTTAGGGTTAGCTTTAAGAGCTAGGGTTAGGTTTAATGGTTAGGATTAGGATTAGGGTTAAGGGTTAGGGTAAGGCTTAGGGGTTAGGGTGAAGGGTTAGGGTCAAGGGTTAGGGTTTTTGTTAGGCATAGCGTTGGGGTTAGAAGTAAGGGTTACTGTCAGTGTTAGGGTTGTAGGTAGGGTTACGGTTAGGGTTAGCGGTTTAGAATTAGGGTTAGGGATTAGGTGTCACAGTGATGACAGGGAGATAGGGTTAGAATTATGGGATAGCGGTTGTTCTCAGGAAATGGGTTATGCATTAACGTTAGGATAAGAGGTTAAAGTTAGGCGCACGGGGAGGTTTACGTGTTAAGGGGAGAAATAGGAACAGGGTTGCGTGTTATGTTCAGGGTTAGGGTTATCTGTTAAAGGTATTGTTTATGCTTAGCGCACGGGCCCTGTCTGCATTAGGAGGGTGGGGGGAGTTTAGGGGGCTGGGATTGTACCCGGGAACCCACTCTATCATACTCTGGGTATGGGCCCGTGGGTTTCATGCAGGACACAGTGGTAGAGCCTCCTTTCACCCATGGCATGGGAGGATGGCAGGCTTTCTAAACTCTAAGAATGCAAGAAGTGTGAGAATGAGATTTAGGGTTGGATTATGGTTAGGGTTAAGGATGAAGTTTAGTGTTAGGGTGAGGGCTTAGGCTTAGGTATTAGGGTTAGGGTTAAAGGTTACTCTTAGGTTTAACGGTTACACTTTGGTTTAGGGTTGAGGTTTACGATTAGGGTTAAGATGAGGGGTTAGGTTATGGTACAGGGTTAGGGTTAAGTGTTAGGTTTAGTGTTGAAGATTAGGATTAGGGTTAGGATTAAAGGTTAGCGTGAGAGTTAACGCTTAGGGTTAAGGTTAAGAGTTAGGGTTTAGGGTTAGGGTTAGGGATAGGGTTAGTTTTAGTTAGTTTAGTGCTATGGTTTGTGTTAGAGGTTAGGGTTAGGTTTACTGGTCACGGTTAGGGTTACGTTTAGGGGTTAGCATTAGGGTTAGGGTTAAGGGATAGGATTAGGGATAAGTGTTGGGCTTAGGTTTAGGGTATAGTGTTAGGGTTATCATTAAGGATTAGGGGTAGGGTCAGGGTTAAATGCTTGGGTGCGGGTAATGGTTAGGGTCAGGGTTAAGGTTGACGGATAGGGTTAGTGTTAAGGGTTACGGGTAGGTTTATGGTTCAGAGTTAGAGTTAGCATTAGGGCTTAAGGTTAGGATTAGGCGGTAGGTTCGATTTAGGGTTAGATCTAGGCGTTAGGGTAAGGGTAGCGTTAGGGTTAAGAGATAGGGTTAGGTTTAATGCTTAGGATTAGGGTTAGGGTTTGGGGTTAAAGTAAGTGTTAGGGGTTAGGTTTAAGGATCAAAGGTTAGGGTTATTTTTAGCTGTAGTGTTAGGGTTAGAGATAAGGGATCCCATTAGCATTAAGGATCTTCCTTACTGTAGGGTTAAGGGTTAGGCTTAGAGTTAAAGGTTAAGGTTAGGGTCAGTGTTAAGATTTGGGGTGAGGGTTAACGGTTATGGTAAAGGTTAAGCGTTAGGGTTAGGGATTAGTGATTAGGGTTTTTGGTTAGTGTTAGGGTTAGCGGTTAGGAGTTAGTGTTTTATGAAGGGGTATGGTTAGAATTAGGATTGGGGTTAGAGTTAGGGTGAGGTATAGGGGTTAGGTTTAGGGTAAAAGGATAGGATTAGGGTTACGGGTTGGGCTTAGGTTTAGGGTTAAAGTTTACTGCTAGGGTAAGGGATAGGGTTCAGGGTTAGCTTTAGGGGTTCTGGATAGGGTTAGGTGTTAGGTTAGTGTCAGGGTTAGGTCTAGTCGTGAGGGTAAGGTTTAGGGTTAGCTTTAAGAGCTAGGGTTACGTTTAATGGTTAGGATTAGGATTAGGGTTAAGGGTTAGGGTAAGGCTTAGGGGTTAGGGTGAAGGGTTAGGGTCAAGGGTTAGGGTTTTTGTTAGGCATAGCGTTGGGGTTAGAAGTAAGGGTTACTGTCAGTGTCAGGGTTGTAGGTAGGGTTACGGTTAGGGTTAGCGGTTTAGAATTAGGGTTAGGGATTAGGTGTCACAGTGATGACTAGGAGATAGGGTTAGAATTATGGGATAGGGGTTGTTCTCAGGAAATGGGTTATGCATTAACGTTAGGATAAGAGGTTAAAGTAAGGCGCACGGTGAAGTTTACGTGTTAAGGGGAGAAATAGGAACAGGGTTGGGTTGTTATGTTCAGGGTTAGGGTTATCTGTTAAAGGTATTGTTTATGCTTAGCGCACGGGCCCTGTCTGCATTAGGCAGGCGGGGGGAGTTTAGGGGGCTGGGATTGTACCCGGGAACCCACTGTATCATACTCTGGGTATGGGCCCGTGGGTTTCATGCAGGACACAGGGGTAGAGCCTCCTTTCACGCATGGCATGGGAGGATTGCAGGCTTTCTAAACTCTAAGAAAGCAAGAAGTCTGAGAATTAGATTTAGGGTTAGGATTATGGTTAGGGTTAAGGATGAAGTTTAGTGTTAGGGTGAGGGCTTAAGGTTAGGGATTAGGGTTAGGGTTAAAGGTTACTCTTAGGTTTAACGGTTACACTTTGGTTTAGGGTTGAGGTTTACGGTTAGGGTTAAGATGAGGGGTTAGGGTTTGGTACAGGGTTAGGGTTAAGTGTTAGGTTTAGGGTTGAAGATTAGGATTAGGGTTAGGATTAAAGGTTAGCGTGAGAGTTAACGCTTAGGGTTAAGGTTAAGAGTTAGGGTTTAGGGTTAGGGTTAGGGTTAGTTTTAGGGTTAGAGTTATGTGCTATGGTTTGTGTTAGAGGTTAGGGTTAGGTTTACTGGTCACGGTTAGGGTTACGTTTAGGAGGTAGCATTAGGGTTAGGGTTAGGGTTAAGGGATAGGATTAGGGATAAGTGTTGGGCTTAGGGTTACGGTTTAGTGTTAGGGTTATCATTAAGGATTAGGGGAAGGGTCAAGGTTAAATGCTTGGGTGCGGGTAATTTTTAGGGACAGGGTTAAGGTTCACGGACAGGGTTAGTGTTAAGGGTTACGGGTAGGTTTAGGGTTCAGGGTTAGAGTTAGCATTAGGGCTTAAGTTTAGGATTAGGCGGTAGGTTAGATTTAGGGTTAGATCTAGGCGTTAGGGTAAGGGCTAGCGTTTGGGTTAAGAGATAGGGTTAGGTTTAATGCTTAGGATTAGAGTTAGGGTTTGGGGTTAAAGTAAGTGTTAGGGGTTAGGTTTAAGGATCAAAGGTTAGGGTTCTTTTTAGCTGTAGTGTTAGGGTTAGGGATAAGGGATCCCATTAGCATTAAGGGTCTTCCTTACTGTAGGGTTAAGGGTTAGGCTTAGAGTTAAAGGTTAATGTTAGGGTCAGTGTTAAGATTTGCGGTAGGGTTAACGGTTAGGGTAAAGGTTCAGCGTTAGGGTTAGGGATTAGTGATTAGGGTTTTTGGTTAGTGTTAGGGTTAGCGGTTAGGAGTTAGTGTTTTATGAAGGGGTATGGTTAGAATTAGGATTGGGGTTAGAGTTAGGGTGAGGTATAGGGGTTAAGTTTAGGGTAAAAGGATAGGATTAGGGTTACGGGTTGGGCTTAGGTTTAGGGTTAAAGTTTACTGCTGGGGTTAGGGATAGGGTTCAGGGTTAGCTTTAGGTTTCTGGTTAGGGTCAGGTGTTAGGTTAGTGTCAGGGTTAGGTCTAGTCGTGAGGGTAAGGTTTAGGGTTAGCTTTAAGAGCTAGGGTTAGGTTTAATGGTTAGGATTAGGATTAGGGTTAAGGGTTAGGGTAAGGCTTAGGGGTTAGGGTGAAGGGTTAGGGTCAAGGGTTAGAGTTTTTGTTAGGCATAGCGTTGGGGTTAGAAGTAAGGGTTACTGTCAGTGTTAGGGTTGTAGGTAGGGTTACGGTTAGGGTTAGCGGTTTAGAATTAGGGTTAGGGATTAGGTGTCACAGTGATGACTAGGAGATAGGGTTAGAATTATGGGATAGGGGTTGTTCTCAGGAAATGGGTTATGCATTAACGTTAGGATAAGAGGTTAAAGTTAGGCGCACGGTGAGGTTTACGTGTTAAGGGGAGAAATAGGAACAGGGTTGGGTGTTATGTTCAGGGTTAGGGTTATCTGTTAAAGGTATTGTTTATGCTTAGCGCACGGGCCCTGTCTGCATTGGGCGGGCGGGGGGAGTTTAGGGGGCTGGGATTGTACCCGGGAACCCACTCTATCATACTCTGGGTATGGGCCCGTGGGTTTCATGCAGGACGCAGTGGTAGAGCCTCCTTTCACGCATGGCATGGGAAGATTGCAGGCTTTCTAAACTCTAAGAAAGCAAGAAGTCTGAGAATTAGATTTAGGGTTAGGATTATGGTTAGGGTTAAGGATGAAGTTTAGTGTTAGGGTGAGGGCTTAGGGTTAGGGATTAGGGTTAGGGTTAAAGTTTACCCTTAGGTTTAACGGTTACACTTTGGTTTAGGGTTGAGGTTTACTGTTAGGGTTAAGATGAGGGGTTAGGGTTTGGTACAGGGTTAGGGTTATGTGTTAGGTTTAGGGTTGAAGATTAGGATTAGGGTTAGGATTAAAGGTTAGCGTGAGAGTTAACGCTTAGGGTTAAGGTTAAGAGTTAGGGTTTAGGGTTAGGGTTAGGGTAAGTTTTAGAGTTAGAGTTATGTGCTATGGTTTGTGTTAGAGGTTAGGGTTAGGTTTACTGGTCACGGCTAGGGTTAGGTTTAGGGGGTAGCATTAGGGTTAGGCTTATGGTTAGGGTTAAGGGATAGGATTAGGGATAAGTGTTGGGCTTAGGGTTAGGGTTTAGTGTTAGGGTTATCATTAAGGATTAGGGGTAGGGTCAGGGTTAAATGCTTGGGTGCGGGTAATGGTTAGGGTCAGGGTTAAGGTTCGCGAATAGGGTTAGTGTTAAGGGTTACGGGTAGGTTTAGGGTTCAGGGTTAGAGTTAGCATTAGGGCTTAAGGTTAGGATTAGGCGGTAGGTTAGATTTAGGGTTATATCTAGGCGTTAGGGTAAGGGCTAGCGTTAGGGTTAAGAGATAGGGTTAGGTTTAATGCTTAGGATTAGGGTTAGGGTTTGGGGTTAAAGTAGGTGTTAGGGGTTAGGTATCAGGATCAAAGGTTAGGGTTATTTTTAGCTGTAGTGTTAGGGTTAGGGATAAGGGATCCCATTAGCATTAAGGGTCTTCCTTACTGTAGGGTTAAGGGTGAGGCTTAGAGTTAAAGGTTAAGGTTAGGGTCAGTGTTAAGATTTAGGGTGAGGGTTAACGGTTAGGGTAAAGGTTAAGCGTTAGGGTTAGGGATTAGTCATTAGGGATTTTGGTTAGTGTTAGGGTTAGCGATTAGGAGTTAGTGTTTTATGAAGGGGTATGGTTAGAATTAGGATTGGGGTTAGAGTTAGGGTGAGGTATAGGGGTTAGGTTTAGGGGTTAGTTTTAGGGTAAAAGGATAGGATTAGGCTTACGGGTTGGGCTTAGGTTTAGGGTTAAAGTTTACTGCTAGGGTTAGGGATAGGGTTCAGGGTTAGCTTTAGGGGTTCTGGTTAGGGTTAGGTGTTAGGTTAGTGTCAGCGTTAGGTCTAGTCGTGAGGGTAAGGTTTAGGGTTAGCTTTAAGAGCTAGGGTTAGGTTTAATGGTTAGGATTAGGATTAGGGTTAAGGGTTAGGGTAAGGCTTAGGGGTTAGGGTGAAGGTTTAGGGTTTTTGTTAGGCATAGCGTTGGGGTTAGAAGTAAGGGTTACTGTCAGTGTCAGGGTTGTAGGTAGGGTTACGGTTAGAGTTAGTGGTTTAGAATTAGGGTTAGGGATTAGGTGTCACAGTGATGACTAGGAGATAGGGTTAGAATTATGGGATAGGGGTTGTTCTCAGGAAATGGGTTATGCATTAGGGTTAGGATAAGAGGTTAAAGTTAGGCGCACGGTGAGGCTTACGTGTTAAGGGGAGAAATAGGAAGAGGGTTGGGTGTTATGTTCAGGGTTAGGGTTATCTGTTAAAGGTACTGTTTATGCTTAGCGCACGGGCCCTGTCTGCATTAGGCGGGCGGGGGGAGTTTAGCGGGCTGGGATTGTACCCGGGAAACCACTCTATCATACCCTGGGTATGGGTCCGTGGGTTCCATGCAGGACACAGTGGTAGAGCCTCCTTTCACGCATGGCATGGGAGGATTGCAGGGTTTCTAAACTCTAAGAAAGCAAGAAGTCTGAGAATTAGATTTAGGGTTAGGATTATGGTTAGGGTTAAGGATGAAGTTTAGTGTTAGGGTGAGGGCTTAGGGTTAGGGATTAGGGTTAGGG
>NW_027182855.1:497500-500000 GCF_041146395.1 Eulemur rufifrons | reverse complement strand
GTTAGGGGTTAGGTTTAAGGATACAAGGTTAGGGTTGTTTTTAGCTGTAGTGTTAGGGTTAGGGATAAGGTATCCCATTAGCATTAAGGGTCTTCCTTACTGTAGGGTTAAGGGTTAGGCTTAGAGTTAAAGGTTAAGGTTAGGGTCAGTGTTAAGATTTAGGGTGAGGGTTAACGGTTAGGGTAAAGGTTAAGCGTTAGGGTTAGGGATTAGTGATTAGGGTTCCTGGTTAGTGTTAGGGTTAGCGGTTAGGAGTTAGTGTTTTCTGAAGGGGTATGGTTAGAATTAGGATTGGGTTTAGAGTTAGGGTGAGGTATAGGGGTTAGGTTTAGGGGTTAGTTTTAGGGTAAAAGGATAGGATTAGGGTTACGGGTTGGGCTTAGGTTTAGGGTTAAAGTTTACTGCTAGGGTTAGGGATAGGGTTCAGGCTTAGCTTTAGGGGTTCTGGTTAGGGTTATGTGTTAGGTTAGTGTCAGGGTTAGGTCTAGTCGTGAGGGTAAGGTTTAGGGTTAGCTTTAAGAGCTAGGGTTAGGTTTAATGGTTAGGATTAGGGTTAGGGTTAAGGGTTAGGGTAAGGCTTAGGGGTTAGGGTGAAGGGTTAGGGTCAAGGGTTAGGGTTTTTGTTAGGCATAGCGTTGGGGTTAGAAGTAAGGGTTACTGTCAGTGTTAGGGTTGTAGGTAGGGTTACGGTTAGGGTTAGCGGTTTAGAATTAGGGTTAGAGATTAGGTGTCACAGTGATGACTAGGAGATAGGGTTAGAATTATGGGATAGGGGTTGCTGTCAGGAAATGGGTTATGCATTAACGTTAGGATAAGAGGTTAAAGTTAGGCGCACGGTGAGGTTTACGTGTTAAGGGGAGAAATAGGAACAGGGTTGCGTGTTATGTTCAGGGTTAGGGTTATCTGTTAAAGGTATTGTTTATGCTTAGCGCACGGGCCCTGTCTGCATTAGGCGAGCGGGGGGAGTTTAGGGGGCTGGGATTGTACCCGGGAACCCACTCTATCATACTCTGGGTATGGGCCCGTGGGTTTCATGCAGGACACAGTGGTAGAGCCTCCTTTCACGCATGGCATGGGAGGATTGCAGGCTTTCTAAACTCTAAGAAAGCAAGAAGTCTGAGAATGAGATTTAGGGTTCGGATTATGGTTAGGGTTAAGGATGAAGTTTAGTGTTAGGGTGAGGGCTTAGGGTTAGGGATTAGGGTTTGGGTTAAAGATTACTCTTAGGTTTAACGGTTACACTTTGGTTTAGGGTTGAGGTTTACGGTTAGGGTTAAGATGAGCGGTTAGGGTTTGGTACAGGGTTAGGGTTAAGTGTTAGGTTTAGGGTTGAAGATTAGGATTAGGGTTAGGATTAAAGGTTAGCGTGAGAGTTAACGCTTAGGGTTAAGGTTAAGAGTTAGGGTTTAGGGTTAGGGTTAGGGTTAGGGTTAGTTTTAGGGTTAGAGTTATGTGCTATGATTTGTGTTAGAGGTTAGGGTTAGGTTTACTGGGCACGGATAGGGTTACGTTTAGGGGTTAGCATTAGGGTTAGGGTTAGGGTTAAGGGATAGGATTAGGGTTAAGTGTTGGGCTTAGGGTTAGGGTTTAGTCTTAGTGTTAGCATTAAGGATTAGGGTTAGGGTCAGGGTTAAATGCTTGGGTGCGGGTAATGGTTAGGGTCAGGGTTAAGGTTCACGGATAGGGTTAGTGTTAAGGGTTATGGGTAGGTTTAGGTTTCAGGGTTAGAGTTAGCATTAGGGCTTAAGGTTAGGATTAGGCGGTAGGTTCGATTTAGGGTTAGATCTAGGCGTTCGGGTAAGGCCTAGCATTAGGGTTAAGAGATAGGGTTAGGTTTAATGCTTAGGATTAGGGTTAGGGTTTGGGGTTAAAGTAAGTGTTAGGGGTTAGGTTTAAGGATCCAAGGTTAGGGTTATTTTTAGCTGTAGTGTTAGGGTTAGGGATAAGGGATCCCATTAGCATTAAGGGTCTTCCTTACTGTAGGATTAAGGGATTGGCTTAGAGTTAAAGGTTAAGGTTAGGGTCAGTGTTAAGATTTAGGGTGAGGGTTAACGGTTAGGGTAAAGGTTAAGCGTTAGGGTTAGGGATTAGTGATTAGGGTTTTTGGTTAGTGTTAGGGTTAGCGGTTAGGAGTTAGTGTTTTATGAAGGGGTATGGTTAGAATTAGGATTGGGGTTAGAGTTAGCTTGAGGTGTAGGGGTTAGGTTTAGGGGTTAGTTTTAGGGTAAAAGGATAGGATTAGGGTTACGGGTTGGGCTTAGGTTTAGGGTTAAAGTTTACTGCTAGGGTTAGGGATAGGGTTCAGGGTTAGCTTTAGGGGTTCTGGTTAGGGTTAGGTGTTAGGTTAGTGTCAGGGTTAGGTCTAGTCGTGAGGGTAAGCTTTAGGGTTAGCTTTAAGAGCTAGGGTTAGGTTTAATGGTTAGGATTAGGATTAGGGTTAAGGTTTAGGGTAAGGCTTAGGGGTTAGGGTGAAGGGTTAGGGTCAAGGGTTAGGGTTTTT
>NW_027182855.1:480000-487500 GCF_041146395.1 Eulemur rufifrons | reverse complement strand
GGTTAGGGTTAGGGTTAGGGTAGGTTTGGGTTAGGGTTAGGGTTAGCGTGGTTAGAAGTAAGGGTTACTGTCAGTGTTAGGGTTGTAGGGTAGGGTTACGGTTAGGGTTAGCGGTTTGGAATTAGGGTTAGGGATTAGGGTCTAGGTGATACTAGGAGATAGGAGTTAGAAGTATGATAGGATAGTTGTTCTCAGGAAATGGGTTATGCAGTTAACGTTGATAAGTAGGTTAAAGTTAGGCGCACGGGAAGGTTAGGCGTGTTAAGGGATAGATCTGTTAAAGGTATTGTTTATGCTTAGCGCACGGGCCTGTCTGCTTAGGTTAGCCACGGGCCCTGTCTTAGAATTCTTAGGGTAGGGTAGGGTAGGATAGGGTTAGGGGTTAGTGTTTGGGGTTAGGGTTAGGGTTGGGTTAGGGTTAGGGTTAGGGGTTAGTGCTAGGGATAGGGTAGGAGTTAGGTTTAGGGTTAGGGGTTAGGGTTAGGGTTAGGGGTTAGGGTTAGGGCTAGGGGTTAGGGTTAGGGTTAGGGTCAAGGGTTAGGGTTTTTGTTAGGTATAGCGTTGGGGTTAGAAGTAAGGGTTACTGTCAGTGTTAGGGTTGTAGGTAGGGTTACGGTTAGGGTTAGCGGTTTGGAATTAGGGTTAGGGATTAGGTGTCACAGTGATGACTAGGAGATAGGGATAGAATTATGGGATAGGGGTTGTTCTCAGGAAATGGGTTATGCATTAACGTTAGGATAAGAGGTTAAAGTTAGGCGCACGGTGAAGTTTACGTGTTAAGGGGAGAAATAGGAACAGGGTTGGGTGTTATGTTCAGGGTTAGGGTTATCTGTTAAAGGTATTGTTTATGCTTAGCGCACGGGCCCTGTCTGCATTAGGCGGGCGGGGGGGAGTTTTGGGGGCTGGGATTGTACCCGGGAACCCACTCTATCATACTCTGGGTATGGGCCCGTGGGTTTCATACAGGACACAGTGGTAGAGCCTCCTTTCACGCATGGCATGGGAGGATTGCAGGCTTTCTAAACTCTAAGAAAGCAAGAAGTCTGAGAATTAGATTTAGGGTTAGGATTATGGTTAGGGTTAAGGATGAAGTTTAGTGTTAGGGTGAGGGCTTAGGGTTAGGGATTAGGGTTAGGGTTAAAGGTTACTCTTAGGTTTAACGGTTACACTTTGGTTTAGGGTTGAGGTTTACGGTTAGGGTTAAGATGAGGGGTTAGGGTTTGGTACAGGGTTACGGTTAAGTGTAAGGTTTAGGGTTGAAGATTAGGATTAGGGTTAGGATTATAGGATAGCGTGAGAGTTAACGCTTAGGGTTAAGGTTAAGAGTTAGGGTTTAGGGTTAGGTTTAGGGTTAGGGTTAGTTTTAGGGTTAGAGTTATGTGCTATGGTTTGTGTTAGAGGTTAGTGTTAGGTTTACTGGTGACGGTTAGGGTTACGTTTAGGGATTAGCATTAGGGTTAGGGTTAGGGTTAGGGTTAAGGGATAGGATTACGGTTAAGTGTTGGCCTTAGGGTTAGGGTTTAGTGTTAGGTTTATCATTAAGGACTAGGGGTAGGGTCAGGGTTAAATGCCTGGGTGCGGGAAATGGTTAGGGTCAGGGTTAAGGTTCACGGATAGGGTTAGTGTTAAGGGTTACGAGTAGGTTTAGGGTTCAGGGTTACAGTTAGCATTAGGGCTTAAGGTTAGGATTAGGCGGTATGTTCGATTTAGGGTTAGATCTAGGCGTTCGGGTAAGGGCTAGCGTTAGGGTTAAGAGATAGGGTTAGGTTTAATGCTTAGGATTAGGGTTAGGGTTTGGAGTTAAAGTAAGTGTTAGGGGTTAGGTTTAAGGATGAAAGGTTACTGTTATTTTTAGCTGTAGTGTTAGGGTTACGGAAAAGGGATCCCATTAGCATTAAGGGTCTTCCTTACTGTAGGGTTAAGGGTTAGGCTTAGAGTTAAAGGTTAAGGTTAGGGTCAGTGTTAAGATTTAGGGTGACGGTTAACGGTTAGGGTAAAGGTTAAGCGTTAGGGTTAGGGATTAGTGATTAGGGTTTTTGGTTAGTGTTAGGGTTAGCGGTTAGGAGTTAGTGTTTTATGAAGGGGTATGGTTAGAATTAGGATTGGGGTTAGAGGTAGGGTGAGGTATAGGGGTTAGGTTTAGGGGTTAGTTTTAGGGTAAAAGGATAGGATTAGGGTTACGGGTTGGGCTTAGGTTTAGGGTTAAAGTTTACTGCTAGGGTTAGGGATAGGGTTCAGGCTTAGCTTTAGGAATTCTGCTTAGGGTTAGGTGTCAGGTTAGTGTCAGGGTTAGGTCTAGTCGTGAGGGCAAGGTTCAGGGTTATCTTTAAGAGCTAGGGTTAGGTTTAATGGTTAGGATTAGGATTAGGGTTAAGGGTTAGGGTAAGGGGTAGGGGTTAGGGTGCAGGGTTAGGCTTTTTGTTAGGCATAGCGTTGGGGTTAGAAGTAAGGGTTACTGTCAGTGTTAGGGTTGTAGGTAGGGTTACGGTTAGGGTTAGCGGTTTAGAATTAGGGTTAGGGATTAGGTGTCACAGTGATGACTAGGAGATAGGGTTAGAATTATGGGATAGCGGTTGTTCTCAGGAAATGGGTTATGCATTAACGTTAGGATAAGAGGTTAAAGTTAGGTGCACGGTGAGGTTTACGTGTTAAGGGGAGAAATAGGAACAGGGTTGGGTGTTATGTTCAGGGTTAGGGTTATCTGTTAAAGGTATTGTTTATGCTTAGCGCACGGGCCCTGTCTGCATTAGACGGGCGGGGGGAGTTTAGGGGGCTGGGATTGTACCCGGGAACCCACTCTATCATACTCTGGGTATGGGCCCGTGGGTTTCATGCAGGACACAGTGGTAGAGCCTCCTTTCACCCATGGCATGGGAGGAAGGCAGGATTTCTAAACTCTAAGAAAGCAAGAAATGTGAGAATGAGATTTAGGGTTGGATTATGGTTAGGGTTAAGGATGAAGTTTAGTGTTAGGGTGAGGGCTTAGGCTTAGGTATTAGGGTTAGGGTTAAAGGTTACTCTTAGATTTAACGGTTACACTTTGGTTTAGGGTTGAGGTTTACGATTAGGGTTAAGATGAGGGGTTAGGTTATGGTACAGGGTTAGGTTTAGTGTTGAAGATTAGGATTAGGGTTAGGATTAAAGGTTAGCGTGAGAGTTAACGCTTAGGGTTAAGGTTAAGAGTTAGGGTTTAGGGTTAGGGTTAGGGATAGGGTTAGTTTCAGTTAGTTTAGTGCTATGGTTTGTGTTAGAGGTTAGGGTTAGGTTTACTGGTCACGGTTAGGGTTAGGTTTAGGGGTTAGCATTAGGGTTAGGGTTAAGGGATAGGATTAGGGATAAGTGTTGGGCTTAGGGTTAGGGTTTAGTGTTAGGGTTATCATTAAGTATTAGGGGTAGGGTCAGGGTTAAATGCTTCGGTGGGGGTAATGTTTAGGGTCAGGGTTACGGTTGACGGATAGGGTTAGTGTTAAGGGTTACGGGTAGGTTTAGGGTTCAGGGTTAGAGTTACCATTAGGGCTTAGGTTAGGATTAGGCGGTAGGTTAGATTTAGGGTTAGATTTAGGCGTTAGTGTAAGGGCTAGCGTTAGGGTTAAGAGATAGGGTTAGGTTTAATGCTTAGGATTAGGGTTAGGGTTTGGGGTTAAAGTAAGTGTTAGGGGTCAGGTTTAAGGATCCAAGGTTAGGGTTACTTTTAGCTGTAGTGTTAGGGTTAGGGATAAGGGATCCCATTAGCATTAAGGGTCCTCCTTCCTGTAGGGTTAAGGTTTAGGCTTAGAGTTAAAGGTTAAGGTTAGGGTCAGGGTTAAGATTTAGGGTGAGGGTTTTTGGTTAGGGTAAAGGTTAAGCGTTAGGGTTAGGGATTAGTGATTAGGGTTTTTGGTTAGTGTTAGGGTTAGCGGTTAGGAGTTAGTGTTTTATGAAGGGGTATGGTTAGAATCAGGATTGGGGTTAGAGTTAGGGTGAAGTATAGGGGTTAGGTTTAGGGGTTAGTTTTAGGGTAAAAGGATAGGATTAGGGTTACGGGTTGGGCTTAGGTTTAGGGTTAAAGTTTACTGCTAGGGTTAGGGATAGGGTTCAGGCTTAGCTTTAGGGGTTCTGGTTAGGGTTAGGTGTTAGGTTAGTGTCAGGGTTAGGTCTAGTCGTGAGGGTAAGGTTTAGGGTTACCTTTAAGAGCTAGGGTTAGGTTTAATGGTTAGGATTAGGATTAGGGTTAAGGGTTAGGGTAAGTCTTAGGGGTTAGGGTGAAGGGTTAGGGTCAAGGGTTAGGGTTTTTGTTAGGCATAGCGTTGGGGTTAGAAGTAAGGGTTACTGTCAGTGTTAGGGTTGTAGGTAGGGTTACGGTTAGGGTTAGCGGTTTAGAATTAGGGTTAGGGATTAGGTGTCAAAGTGATGACTAGGAGATAGGGTTAGAATTATGGGATAGCGGTTGTTCTCAGGAAATGGGTTATGCATTAACGTTAGGATAAGAGGTTAAAATTAGGCGCACGGTGAGGTTTACGTGTTAAGGGGAGAAATAGGAACAGGGTTGGGTGTTATGTTCAGGGTTAGGGTTATCTGTTAAAGGTATTGTTTATGCTTAGCGCACGGGCCCTGTCTGCATTAGGCGGGCGAGGGGAGTTTAGGGGGCTGGGATTGTACCCGGGAAGCCACTCTATCATACTCTGGGTATGGGCCCGTGGGTTTCATGCAGGACACAGTGGTAGAGCCTCCTTTCACGCATGGCATGGGAGGATTGCAGGCTTTCTAAACTCTAAGAAAGCAAGAAGTCTGAGAATGAGATTTAGGGTTGGAGTCTGGTTAGGGTTAAGGATGAAGTTTAGTGTTAGGATGAGGGCTTAGGGTTAGGGATTAGGGTTAGGGTTAAAGGTTACTCTTAGGTTTAACGGTTACACTTTGGTTTAGGGTTGAGGTTTACGGTTAGGGTTAAGATGAGGGGTTAGGGTTTGGTACAGGGTTAGGGTTAAGTGTTAGGTTTAGGGTTGAAGATTAGGATTAGGGTTAGGATTAAAGGTTAGCGTGAGAGTTAACGCTTAGGGTTAAGGTTAAGAGTTAGGGTTTAGGGTTCAGGTTAGGGTTAGTTTTAGGTGTTAGACTTATGTGCTATGGTTTGTGTTAGAGGTGAGGGTTAGGTTTACTGGTCACGGTTAGGGTTACGTTTAGGGGTTAGCATTAGGGTTAGGGTTAGGGTTAAGGGATAGGATTAGGGATAAGTGTTGGGCTTAGGGTTAGGGTTTAGTGTTAGGGTTAGCATGAAGGATTAGGGTTAGGTTCAGGGTTAAATGTTTGGGTGTGGGTAATGGTTAGGGTCAGGGTTAAGGTTCACGGATAGGGTTAGTGTTAAGGGTTACGGGTAGGTTTAGGGTTCAGGGTTAGTGTTAGCATTAGGGCTTAAGGTTAAGATTAGGCGGTAGGTTAGATTAAGGGTTAGATCTAGGCGTTAGGGTAAGGGCTAGCGTTTGGGTTAAGAGATAGGGTTAGGTTTAATGCTTAGGATTAGGGTTAGGGTTTAGGGTTAAAGTAAGTATTAGGGGTTAGGTTTAAGGATCCAAGGTTAGGGTTATTTTTAGCTGTAGTGTTAGGGTTAGGGATAAGGGATCCCATTAGCATTAAGGGTCTTCCTTACTGTAGGGTTAAGGGTTAGGCTTAGAGTTAAAGGTTAAGGTTAGGGTCAGTGTTAAGATTTAGGGTGAGGGTTAACGGTTAGGGTAAAGGTTAAGCGTTAGGGTTAGGGATTAGTGATTAGGGTTTTTGGTTAGTGTTAGGGTTAGCGGTTAGGAGTTAGTGTTTTATGAAGGGGTATGGTTAGAATTAGGATTGGGGTTAGAGTTAGGGTGAGGTATAGGGGTTAGGTTTAGGGGTTAGTTTTAGGGTAAAAGGATAGGATTAGGGTTACGGGTTGGGCTTAGGTTTAGGGTTAAAGTTTACTGCTAGGGTTAGGGATAGGGTTCAGGGTTAGCTTTAGGGGTTCTGGTTAGGGTTAGGTGTTAGGTTAGTGTCAGCGTTAGGTCTAGTCGTGAGGATAAGGTTTAGGGTTAGCTTTAAGAGCTAGGGTTAGGTTTAATGGTTAGGATTAGGATTAGGGTTAAGGGTTAGGGTAAGGCTTAGGAGTTAGGGTGAAGGGTTAGGGTCAAGGGTTAGGGTTTTTGTTAGGCATAGCGTTGGGGTTAGAAGTAAGGGTTACTGTCAGTGTTAGGGTTGTAGGTAGGGTTACGGTTAGGGTTAGCGGTTTAGAATTAGGGTTAGGGATTAGGTGTCACAGTGATGACTAGGAGATAGGGTTAGAATTATGGGATAGGGGTTGTTCTCAGGAAATGGGTTATGCATTAACGTTAGGATAAGAGGTTAAAGTTAGGCGCACGGTGAGGTTTACGTGTTAAGGGGAGAAATAGGAACAGGGTTGGGTGTTATGTTCAGGGTTAGGGTTATCTGTTAAAGGTATTCTTTATGCTTAGCGCACGGACCCTGTCTGCATTAGGCGGGCGGGGGGAGTTTAGGGGGCTGGGATTGTACCCGGGAAGCCACTCTATCATACTCTGGGTATGGGCCCGTGGGTTTCATGCAGGACATAGTGGTAGAGCCTCCTTTCACGCATGGCATGGGAGGATTGCAGGCTTTCTAAACTCTAAGAAAGCAAGAAGTCTGAGGATTAGATTTAGGGTTAGGATTATGGTTAGGGTTAAGGATGAAGTTTAGTGTTAGGGTGAGGGCTTAGGGTTAGGGATTAGGGTTAGGGTTAAAGGTTACTCTTAGGTTTAACGGTTACACTTTGGTTTAGGGTTGAGGTTTACGGTTAGGGTTAAGATGAGGGGTTAGGGTTTGGTACAGGGTTAGGGTTAAGTGTAAGGTTTAGGGTTGAAGATTAGGATTAGGGTTAGGATTATAGGATAGCGTGAGAGTTAACGCTTAGGGTTAAGGTTAAGAGTTAGGGTTTAGGGTTAGGTTTAGGGTTAGGGTTAGTTTTAGGGTTAGAGTTATGTGCTATGGTTTGTGTTAGAGGTTAGTGTTAGGTTTACTGGTGACGGTTAGGGTTACGTTTAGGGATTAGCATTAGGGTTAGGGTTAGGGTTAGGGTTAAGGGATAGGATTACGGTTAAGTGTTGGCCTTAGGGTTAGGGTTTAGTGTTAGGGTTATCATTAAGGACTAGGGGTAGGGTCAGGGTTAAATGCCTGGGTGCGGGTAATGGTTAGGGTCAGGGTTAAGGTTCACGGATAGGGTTAGTGTTAAGGGTTACGAGTAGGTTTAGGGTTCAGGGTTACAGTTAGCATTAGGGCTTAAGGTTAGGATTAGGCGGTAGGTTCGATTTAGGGTTAGATCTAGGCGTTCGGGTAAGGGCTAGCGTTAGGGTTAAGAGATAGGGTTAGGTTTAATGCTTAGGATTAGGGTTAGGGTTTGGAGTTAAAGTAAGTGTTAGGGGTTAGGTTTAAGGATGAAAGGTTACTGTTATTTTTAGCTGTAGTGTTAGGGTTACGGAAAAGGGATCCCATTAGCATTAAGGGTCT
>NW_027182855.1:442500-447500 GCF_041146395.1 Eulemur rufifrons | reverse complement strand
GTTAGGTTTAATGGTTAGGATTAGGATTAGGGTTAAGGGTTAGGGTAAGGCTTAGGGGTTAGGGTGAAGGGTTAGGGTCAAGGGTTAGGGTTTTTGTTAGGCATAGCGTTGGGGTTAGAAGTAAGGGTTACTGTCAGTGTTAGGGTTGTAGGTAGGGTTACGGTTAGGGATAGCGGTTCAGAATTAGGGTTAGGGATTAGGTGTCACAGTGATGACTAGGAGATAGGGTTAGAATTATGGGAAAGGGGTTGTTCTCAGGAAATGGGTTATGCATTAACGTTAGGAGAAGTGGTTAAAGTTAGGCGCACGGTGAGGTTTATGTGTTAAGGGGAGAAATAGGAAAAGGGTTGGGTGTTATGTTCAGGGTTAGGGTTATCTGTTAAAGGTATTGTTTATGCTTAGCGCACGGGCCCTGTCTCCATTAGGCGGGCGCGGGGAGTTTAGGGGGCTGGGATTGTACCCGGGAACCCACTCTATCATACTCTGGGTATGGGCCCGTGTGTTTCATGCAGGACACAGTGGTAGAGCCTCCTTTCACGCATGGCATGGGAGGATTGCAGGCTTTCTAAACTCTAAGAAAGCAAGAAGTCTGAGAATTAGATTTAGGGTTAGGATTCTGGTTAGGGTTAAGGATGAAGTTTAGTGTTAGGGTGAGGGCTTAGGGTTAGGGATTAGGGTTATGGTTAAAGGTTACTCTTAGGTTTCACGGTTACACTTTGGTTTAGGGTTGAGGTTTATGGTTAGGGTTAAGATGAGGGGTTAGGGTTTGGTACAGGGTTAGGGTTAAGTGTTAGGTTTAGGGTTGAAGATTAGGATTAGGGTTAGGATTAAAGGTTAGCGTGAGAGTTAATGCTTAGAGTTAAGGTTAAGAGTTAGGGTTTAGGGTTAGGGTTAGTGTTAGGGTTCGTTTTAGGGTTAGAATTATGTGCTATGGTTTGTGTTAGAGGTTAGGGTTAGGTTTACTGGTCACGGTTAGGGTTACGTTTAGGGGGTAGCATTAGGGTTAGGGTTAGGGTTTAGGGATAGGATTAGGGATAAGTGTTGGGCTTAGGGTTAGGATTTAGTGTTAGGGTTAGCATTAAGGATTAGGGTTAGGGTCAGGGTTAAATGCTTGGGTGCGGGTAATGGTTAGGGTCAGGGTTAAGGTTCACGGATAGGGTTAGTGTTAAGGGTTACGGGTAGGTTTAGGGTTCAGGGTTAGAGTTAGCATTAGGGCTTAAGGTTAGGATTAGGCGGTAGGTTCGATTTAGGGTTAGATCTAGGCATTAGGGTAAGGGCTAGCGTTAGGGTTAAGAGATAGGGTTAGGTTTAATGCTTAGGTTTAGGGTTAGGGTTTGGGGTTAAAGTAAGTGTTAGGGGTTAGGTTTCAGGATCAAAGGTTAGGGTTATTTTTAGCTGTAGTGTTAGGGTTAGGGATAAGGGATCCCATTAGCATTAACGGTCTTCCTTACTTTAGGGTTAAGGGTTAGGCTTAGAGTTAAAGGTTAAGGTTAGGGTCAGTGTTAAGATTTAGGGTGAGGGTTAACGGTTAGGGTAAAGGTTAAGCGTTAGGGTTAGGGATTAGTGATTAGGGATTTTGGGTAGTGTTAGGGTTAGCGGTTAGGAGTTAGTGTTTTATGAAGGGGTATGGTTAGATTTAGGATTGGGGTTATAGTTAGGGTGAGGTATAGGGGTTAGGTTTAGGGGTTAGTTTTAGGGTAAAAGGATAGGATTAGGGTTACGGGTTGGGCTTAGGTTTAGGGTTAAAGTTTACTGCTAGGGTTAGGGATTGGGTTCAGGGTTAGCTTTAGGGGTTCTGGTTAGGGTTAGGTGTTAGGTTAGTGTCAAGGTTAGGTCTAGTCGTGAGGGTAAGGTTTAGGGTTAGCTTTAAGAGCTAGGGTTAGGTTTAATGGTTAGGATTAGGATTAGGGTTAAGGGTTAGGGTAAGGCTTAGGGGTTAGGGTGAAGGGATAGGGTCAAGATTTAGGGTTTTTGTTAGGCATAGCGTTGGGGTTAGAAGTAAGGGTTACTGTCAGTGTTAGGGTTGTAGGTAGGGTTACGGTTAGGGTTAGCGGTTTAGAATTAGGGTTAGGGATTAGGTGTCACAGTGATGACTAGGAGATAGGGTTAGAATTATGGGATAGCGGTTGTTCTCAGGAAATGGGTTATGCATTAACGTTAGGATAAGAGGTTAAAGTTAGGCGCACGGTGAGGTTTACGTGTTAAGGGGAGAAATAGGAACAGGGTTGGGTGTTATGTTCAGGGTTAGGGTTATCTGTTAAAGGTATTGTTTATGCTTAGCGCACGGGCCCTGTCTGCATTGGGCGGGTGGGGGGAGTTTAGGGGGCTGGGATTGTACCCGGGAACCCACTCTATCATACTCTGGGTATGGGCCCGTGGGTTTCATGCAGGACACAGTGGTAGAGCCTCCTTTCACCCATGGCATGGGAGGAAGGCAGGATTTCTAAACTCTAAGAAAGCAAGAAGTCTGAGAATTAGATTTAGGGTTAGGATTCTGGTTAGGGTTAAGGATGAAGTTTAGTGTTAGGGTGAGGGCTTAGGGTTAGGGATTAGGGTTATGGTTAAAGGTTACTCTTAGGTTTCACGGTTACACTTTGGTTTAGGGTTGAGGTTTACGGTTAGGGTTAAGATGAGGGGTTAGGGTTTGGTACAGGGTTAGGGTTAAGTGTTAGGTTTAGGGTTGAAGATTAGGATTAGGGTTAGGATTAAAGGTTAGCGTGAGAGTTAATGCTTAGAGTTAAGGTTAAGAGTTAGGGTTTAGGGTTAGGGTTAGTGTTAGGGTTCGTTTTAGGGTTAGAATTATGTGCTATGGTTTGTGTTAGAGGTTAGGGTTAGGTTTACTGGTCAGGGTTAGGGTTACGTTTAGGGGGTAGCATTAGGGTTAGGGTTAGGGTTTAGGGATAGGATTAGGGATAAGTGTTGGGCTTAGGGTTAGGATTTAGTGTTAGGGTTAGCATTAAGGATTAGGGTTAGGGTCAGGGTTAAATGCTTGGGTGCGGGTAATGGTTAGGGTCAGGGTTAAGGTTCACGGATAGGGTTAGTGTTAAGGGTTACGGGTAGGTTTAGGGTTCAGGGTTAGAGTTAGCATTAGGGCTTAAGGTTAGGATTAGGCGGTAGGTTCGATTTAGGGTTAGATCTAGGCGTTAGGGTAAGGGCTAGCGTTAGGGTTAAGAGATAGGGTTAGGTTTAATGCTTAGGTTTAGGGTTAGGGTTTGGGGTTAAAGTAAGTGTTAGGGGTTAGGTTTCAGGATCAAAGGTTAGGGTTATTTTTAGCTGTAGTGTTAGGGTTAGGGATAAGGGATCCCATTAGCATTAACGGTCTTCCTTACTTTAGGGTTAAGGGTTAGGCTTAGAGTTAAAGGTTAAGGTTAGGGTCAGTGTTAAGATTTAGGGTGAGGGTTAACGGTTAGGGTAAAGGTTAAGCGTTAGGGTTAGGGATTAGTGATTAGGGATTTTGGTTAGTGTTAGGGTTAGCGGTTAGGAGTTAGTGTTTTATGAAGGGGTATGGTTAGATTTAGGATTGGGGTTAGAGTTAGGGTGAGGTATAGGGGTTAGGTTTAGGGGTTAGTTTTAGGGTAAAAGGATAGGATTAGGGTTACGGGTTGGGCTTAGGTTTAGGGTTAAAGTTTACTGCTAGGGTTAGGGATTGGGTTCAGGGTTAGCTTTAGGGGTTCTGGTTAGGGTTAGGTGTTAGGTTAGTGTCAAGGTTAGGTCTAGTCGTGAGGGTAAGGTTTAGGGTTAGCTTTAAGAGCTAGGGTTAGGTTTAATGGTTAGGATTAGGATTAGGGTTAAGGGTTAGGGTAAGGCTTAGGGGTTAGGGTGAAGGGATAGGGTCAAGAGTTAGGGTTTTTGTTAGGCATAGCGTTGGGGTTAGAAGTAAGGGTTACTGTCAGTGTTAGGGTTGTAGGTAGGGTTACGGTTAGGGTTAGCGGTTTAGAATTAGGGTTAGGGATTAGGTGTCACAGTGATGACTAGGAGATAGGGTTAGAATTATGGGATAGTGGTTGTTCTCAGGAAATGGGTTATGCATTAACGTTAGGATAAGAGGTTAAAGTTAGGCGCACGGTGAGGTTTACGTGTTAAGGGGAGAAATAGGAACAGGGTTGGGTGTTATGTTCAGGGTTAGGGTTATCTGTTAAAGGTATTGTTTATGCTTAGCGCACGGGCCCTGTCTGCATTGGGCGGGTGGGGGGAGTTTAGGGGGCTGGGATTGTACCCGGGAAGCCACTCTATCATACTCTGGGTATGGGCCCGTGGGTTTCATGCAGGACGCAGTGGTAGAGCCTCCTTTCACGCATGGCATGGGAGGATTGCAGGCTTTCTAAACTCTAAGAAAGCAAGAAGTCTGAGAATTAGATTTAGGGTTAGGATTCTGGTTAGGGTTAAGGATGAAGTTTAGTGTTAGGGTGAGGGCTTAGGGTTAGGGATTAGGGTTAGGGTTAAAGGTTACCCTTAGGTTTAACGGTTTCACTTTGGTTTAGGGTGAGGTTTACTGTTAGGGTTAAGATGAGGGGTTAGGGTTTGGTACAGGGTTAGGGTTAAGTGTTAGGTTTAGGGTTGAAGATTAGGATTAGGGTTAGGATTAAAGGTTAGCGTGAGAGTTAACGCTTAGGGTTAAGGTTAAGAGTTAGGGTTTAGGGTGAGGGTTAGGGTTAGTTTTAGAGTTAGAGTTATGTGCTATGGTTTGTGTTAGAGGTTAGGGTTAGGTTTACTGGTCACGGCTAGGGTTAGGTTTAGAGGGTAGCATTAGGGTTAGGCTTATGGTTAGGGTTAAGGGATAGGATTAGGGATAAGTGTTGGGTTTAGGGTTAGGGTTTAGTGTTAGGGTTATCATTAAGGATTAGGGGTAGGGTCAGGGTTAAATGCTTGGGTGCGGGTAATGGTTAGGGTCAGGGTTAAGGTTCACGGATAGGGTTAGTGTTAAGGGTTACGGGTAGGTTTAGGGTTCAGGGTTAGAGTTAGCATTAGGGCTTAAGGTTAGGATTAGGCGGTAGGTTCGA
>NW_027182855.1:415000-420000 GCF_041146395.1 Eulemur rufifrons | reverse complement strand
TTAGTGTTAGGGTTAGCATTAAGGATTAGGGTTAGGGTCAGGGTTAAATGCTTGGGTGCGGGTAATGGTTAGGGTCAGGGTTAAGGTTCACGGATAGGGTTAGTGTTAAGGGTTACGGGTAGGTTTAGGGTTCAGGGTTAGAGTTAGCATTAGGGCTTAAGGTTAGGATTAGGCGGTAGGTTCGATTTAGGGTTAGATCTAGGCGTTAGGGTAAGGGCTAGCGTTAGGGTTAAGAGATAGGGTTAGGTTTAATGCTTAGGTTTAGGGTTAGGGTTTGGGGTTAAAGTAAGTGTTAGGGGTTAGGTTTCAGGATCAAAGGTTAGGGTTATTTTTAGCTGTAGTGTTAGGGTTAGGGATAAGGGATCCCATTAGCATTAACGGTCTTCCTTACTTTAGGGTTAAGGGTTAGGCTTAGAGTTAAAGGTTAAGGTTAGGGTCAGTGTTAAGATTTAGGGTGAGGGTTAACGGTTAGGGTAAAGGTTAAGCGTTAGGGTTAGGGATTAGTGATTAGGGATTTTGGTTAGTGTTAGGGTTAGCGGTTAGGAGTTAGTGTTTTATGAAGGGGTATGGTTAGATTTAGGATTGGGGTTAGAGTTAGGGTGAGGTATAGGGGTTAGGTTTAGGGGTTAGTTTTAGGGTAAAAGGATAGGATTAGGGTTACGGGTTGGGCTTAGGTTTAGGGTTAAAGTTTACTGCTAGGGTTAGGGATTGGGTTCAGGGTTAGCTTTAGGGGTTCTGGTTAGGGTTAGGTGTTAGGTTAGTGTCAAGGTTAGGTCTAGTCGTGAGGGTAAGGTTTAGGGTTAGCTTTAAGAGCTAGGGTTAGGTTTAATGGTTAGGATTAGGATTAGGGTTAAGGGTTAGGGTAAGGCTTAGGGGTTAGGGTGAAGGGTTAGGGTCAAGGGTTAGGGTTTTTGTTAGGCATAGCGTTGGGGTTAGAAGTAAGGGTTACTGTCAGAGTTAGGGTTGTAGGTAGGGTTACGGTTAGGGATAGCGGTTCAGAATTAGGGTTAGGGATTAGGTGTCACAGTGATGACTAGGAGATAGGGTTAGAATTATGGGAAAGGGGTTGTTCTCAGGAAATGGGTTATGCATTAACGTTAGGAGAAGTGGTTAAAGTTAGGCGCACGGTGAGGTTTATGTGTTAAGGGGAAAAATAGGAAAAGGGTTGGGTGTTATGTTCAGGGTTAGGGTTATCTGTTAAAGGTATTGTTTATGCTTAGCGCACGGGCCCTGTCTCCATTAGGCGGGCGCGGGGAGTTTAGGGGGCTGGGATTGTACCCGGGAACCCACTCTATCATACTCTGGGTATGGGCCCGTGTGTTTCATGCAGGACACAGTGGTAGAGCCTCCTTTCACGCATGGCATGGGAGGATGGCAGGCTTTCTAAACTCTAAGAAAGCAAGAAGTCTGAGAATTAGATTTAGGGTTAGGATTCTGGTTAGGGTTAAGGATGAAGTTTAGTGTTAGGGTGAGGGCTTAGGGTTAGGGATTAGGGTTATGGTTAAAGGTTACTCTTAGGTTTCACGGTTACACTTTGGTTTAGGGTTGAGGTTTACGGTTAGGGTTAAGATGAGGGGTTAGGGTTTGGTACAGGGTTAGGGTTAAGTGTTAGGTTTAGGGTTGAAGATTAGGATTAGGGTTAGGATTAAAGGTTAGCGTGAGAGTTAATGCTTAGAGTTAAGGTTAAGAGTTAGGGTTTAGGGTTAGGGTTAGGGTTAGGGTTCGTTTTAGGGTTAGAGTTATGTGCTATGGTTTGTGTTAGAGGTTAGGGTTAGGTTTACTGCTCACGGTTAGGGTTACGTTTAGGGGGTAGCATTAGGGTTAGGGTTAGGGTTTAGGGATAGGATTAGGGATAAGTGTTGGGCTTAGGGTTAGGATTTAGTGTTAGGGTTAGCATTAAGGATTAGGGTTAGGGTCAGGGTTAAATGCTTGGGTGCGGGTAATGGTTAGGGTCAGGGTTAAGGTTCACGGATAGGGTTAGTGTTAAGGGTTACGGGTAGGTTTAGGGTTCAGGGTTAGAGTTAGCATTAGGGCTTAAGGTTAGGATTAGGCGGTAGGTTCGATTTAGGGTTAGATCTAGGCGTTAGGGTAAGGGCTAGCGTTAGGGTTAAGAGATAGGGTTAGGTTTAATGCTTAGGTTTAGGGTTAGGGTTTGGGGTTAAAGTAAGTGTTAGGGGTTAGGTTTCAGGATCAAAGGTTAGGGTTATTTTTAGCTGTAGTGTTAGGGTTAGGGATAAGGGATCCCATTAGCATTAACGGTCTTCCTTACTTTAGGGTTAAGGGTTAGGCTTAGAGTTAAAGGTTAAGGTTAGGGTCAGTGTTAAGATTTAGGGTGAGGGTTAACGGTTAGGGTAAAGGTTAAGCGTTAGGGTTAGGGATTAGTGATTAGGGATTTTGGTTAGTGTTAGGGTTAGCGGTTAGGAGTTAGTGTTTTATGAAGGGGTATGGTTAGATTTAGGATTGGGGTTAGAGTTAGGGTGAGGTATAGGGGTTAGGTTTAGGGGTTAGTTTTAGGGTAAAAGGATAGGATTAGGGTTACGGGTTGGGCTTAGGTTTAGGGTTAAAGTTTACTGCTAGGGTTAGGGATTGGGTTCAGGGTTAGCTTTAGGGGTTCTGGTTAGGGTTAGGTGTTAGGTTAGTGTCAAGGTTAGGTCTAGTCGTGAGGGTAAGGTTTAGGGTTAGCTTTAAGAGCTAGGGTTAGGTTTAATGGTTAGGATTAGGATTAGGGTTAAGGGTTAGGGTAAGGCTTAGGGGTTAGGGTGAAGGGTTAGGGTCAAGGGTTAGGGTTTTTGTTAGGCATAGCGTTGGGGTTAGAAGTAAGGGTTACTGTCAGAGTTAGGGTTGTAGGTAGGGTTACGGTTAGGGATAGCGGTTCAGAATTAGGGTTAGGGATTAGGTGTCACAGTGATGACTAGGAGATAGGGTTAGAATTATGGGAAAGGGGTTGTTCTCAGGAAATGGGTTATGCATTAACGTTAGGAGAAGTGGTTAAAGTTAGGCGCACGGTGAGGTTTATGTGTTAAGGGGAAAAATAGGAAAAGGGTTGGGTGTTATGTTCAGGGTTAGGGTTATCTGTTAAAGGTATTGTTTATGCTTAGCGCACGGGCCCTGTCTCCATTAGGCGGGCGTGGGGAGTTTAGGGGGCTGGGATTGTACCCGGGAACCCACTCTATCATACTCTGGGTATGGGCCCGTGTGTTTCATGCAGGACACAGTGGTAGAGCCTCCTTTCACGCATGGCATGGGAGGATTGCAGGCTTTCTAAACTCTAAGAAAGCAAGAAGTCTGAGAATTAGATTTAGGGTTAGGATTCTGGTTAGGGTTAAGGATGAAGTTTAGTGTTAGGGTGAGGGCTTAGGGTTAGGGATTAGGGTTATGGTTAAAGGTTACTCTTAGGTTTCACGGTTACACTTTGGTTTAGGGTTGAGGTTTACGGTTAGGGTTAAGATGAGGGGTTAGGGTTTGGTACAGGGTTAGGGTTAAGTGTTAGGTTTAGGGTTGAAGATTAGGATTAGGGTTAGGATTAAAGGTTAGCGTGAGAGTTAATGCTTAGAGTTAAGGTTAAGAGTTAGGGTTTAGGGTTAGGGTTAGGGTTAGGGTTCGTTTTAGGGTTAGAGTTATGTGCTATGGTTTGTGTTAGAGGTTAGGGTTAGGTTTACTGCTCACGGTTAGGGTTACGTTTAGGGGGTAGCATTAGGGTTAGGGTTAGGGTTTAGGGATAGGATTAGGGATAAGTGTTGGGCTTAGGGTTAGGATTTAGTGTTAGGGTTAGCATTAAGGATTAGGGTTAGGGTCAGGGTTAAATGCTTGGGTGCGGGTAATGGTTAGGGTCAGGGTTAAGGTTCACGGATAGGGTTAGTGTTAAGGGTTACGGGTAGGTTTAGGGTTCAGGGTTAGAGTTAGCATTAGGGCTTAAGGTTAGGATTAGGCGGTAGGTTCGATTTAGGGTTAGATCTAGGCGTTAGGGTAAGGGCTAGCGTTAGGGTTAAGAGATAGGGTTAGGTTTAATGCTTAGGTTTAGGGTTAGGGTTTGGGGTTAAAGTAAGTGTTAGGGGTTAGGTTTCAGGATCAAAGGTTAGGGTTATTTTTAGCTGTAGTGTTAGGGTTAGGGATAAGGGATCCCATTAGCATTAACGGTCTTCCTTACTTTAGGGTTAAGGGTTAGGCTTAGAGTTAAAGGTTAAGGTTAGGGTCAGTGTTAAGATTTAGGGTGAGGGTTAACGGTTAGGGTAAAGGTTAAGCGTTAGGGTTAGGGATTAGTGATTAGGGATTTTGGTTAGTGTTAGGGTTAGCGGTTAGGAGTTAGTGTTTTATGAAGGGGTATGGTTAGATTTAGGATTGGGGTTAGAGTTAGGGTGAGGTATAGGGGTTAGGTTTAGGGGTTAGTTTTAGGGTAAAAGGATAGGATTAGGGTTACGGGTTGGGCTTAGGTTTAGGGTTAAAGTTTACTGCTAGGGTTAGGGATTGGGTTCAGGGTTAGCTTTAGGGGTTCTGGTTAGGGTTAGGTGTTAGGTTAGTGTCAAGGTTAGGTCTAGTCGTGAGGGTAAGGTTTAGGGTTAGCTTTAAGAGCTAGGGTTAGGTTTAATGGTTAGGATTAGGATTAGGGTTAAGGGTTAGGGTAAGGCTTAGGGGTTAGGGTGAAGGGTTAGGGTCAAGGGTTAGGGTTTTTGTTAGGCATAGCGTTGGGGTTAGAAGTAAGGGTTACTGTCAGAGTTAGGGTTGTAGGTAGGGTTACGGTTAGGGATAGCGGTTCAGAATTAGGGTTAGGGATTAGGTGTCACAGTGATGACTAGGAGATAGGGTTAGAATTATGGGAAAGGGGTTGTTCTCAGGAAATGGGTTATGCATTAACGTTAGGAGAAGTGGTTAAAGTTAGGCGCACGGTGAGGTTTACGTGTTAAGGGGAAAAATAGGAAAAGGGTTGGGTGTTATGTTCAGGGTTAGGGTTATCTGTTAAAGGTATTGTTTATGCTTAGCGCACGGGCCCTGTCTCCATTAGG
>NW_027182855.1:362500-365000 GCF_041146395.1 Eulemur rufifrons | reverse complement strand
GTTAGAGTTACCATTAGGGCTTAAGGTTAGGATTAGGCGGTAGGTTAGATTTAGGGTTAGATCTAGGCGTTAGGGTAAGGGCTAGCGTTAGGGTTAAGAGATAGGATTAGGTTTAATGCTTAGGATTAGGGTAGGGTTTGGGGTTAAAGTAAGCGTTAGGGGTTAGGTTTAAGGATCAAAGGTTAGGGTTATTTTTAGCTGTAGTGTTAGGGTTAGGGATAAGGGATCGCATTAGCATTAAGGGTCTTCCTTACTGTAGGGTTAAGGGTTAGGCTTAGAGTTAAAGGTTCAGGTTAGGGTCAGTGTTAAGATTTAGGGTAAGGGTTAACGGTTAGGGTAAAGGTTAAGCGTTAGGGTTAGGGATTAGTGATTAGGATTTTTCGTTAGTGTTAGGGTTAGCGGTTAGGAGTTAGTGTTTTATGAAGGGGTATGGTTAGAATTAGGATTGGGGTTAGAGTTAGGGTGAGGTATAGGGGTTAGGTTTAGGGCTTAGTTTTAGGGTAAAAGGATAGGATTAGGGTTACGGGTTGGGCTTAGGTTTAGGGTTAAAGTTTACTGCTAGGGTTAGGGATAGGGTTCAGGGTTAGCTTTAGGGGTTCTGGTTAGGGTTAGGTGTTAGGTTAGTGTCAGCGTTAGGTCTAGTCGTGAGGGTAAGGTTTAGGGTTAGCTTTAAGAGCTAGGGTTAGGTTTAATGGTTAGGATTAGGATTAGGGTTAAGGGTTAGGGTAAGGCTTAGGGTTTAGGGTGATGGTTTAGGGTTTTTGTTAGGCATAGCGTTGGGGTTAGAAGTAAGGTTTACTGTCAGTGTCAGCGTTGTAGATAGGGTTACGGTTAGGGTTAGCGGTTAGAATTAGGGTTAGGGATTAGGTGTCACAGTGATGACTAGGAGATAGGGTTAGAATTATGGGATGGGGTTGTTCTCAGGAAATGGGTTATGCATTAACGTTAGGATAAGAGGTTAAAGTTAGGCGCACGGTGAGGTTTACGTGTTAAGGGGAGAAATAGGAACAGGGTTGGGTGTTATGTTCAGGGTTAGGGTTATCTGTTAAAGGTATTCTTTATGCTTAGCGCACGGGCCCTGTCTGCATTGGGCGGGCGGGGGGAGTTTAGGGGACTGGGATTGTACCCGGGAACCCACTCTATCATACTCTGGGTATGAGCCCGTGGGTTTCATGCAGGACGCATAGGTAGAGCCTCCTTTCACGCATGGCATTGGAGGATTGCAGGCTTTCTAAACTCTAAGAAAGCAAGAAGTCTGAGAATTAGATTTAGGGTTAGGATTATGGTTAGGGTTAAGGATGAAGTTTAGTGTTAGGGTTAGGGCTTAGGGTTAGGGATTAGGGTTAGGGTTAAAGGTTACTCTTAGGTTTAATGGTTACACTTTGGTATAGGGTTGATGTTTACCGTTAGGGTTAAGATGAGGCGTTAGGGTTCGGTACAGGGTTAGCGTTAAGTGTTAGGTTTAGGGTTGAAGATTAGGATTAGGGTTAGGATTAAAGGTTAGCGTGAGAGTTAACGCTTAGGGTTAAGGTTAAGAGTTAGGTTTTAGGGTTAGGGTTAGGGTTAGGGTTAGATTTAGGGTTAGAGTTATGAGCTACGCTTTGAGTTACAGGTTAGGGTTAGGTTTACTGGTGACGGTTAGGGTTACGTTAAGGGGGTAGCATTAGGGTTAGGGTTAGGGTTAAGGGATAGGATTAGGGATAACTGTTGGGCTTAGGGTTAGGGTTTAGTGTTAGGGTTAGCATTAAGGATTAGGGTTAGGGTCAGGGTTAAATGCTTGGGTGCGGGTAATAGTTAGGGTCAGGGTTAAGGTTCACGGATAGGGTTAGTGTTAAGGGTTACGGGTAGGTTTAGGGTTCAAGGTTAGAGTTAGCCTTAGGGCTTAAGGTTAGGATTAGGCGGTAGGTTAGACTTAGGGTTAGATCTAGGCGTTAGGGTAAGGGCTAGCGTTAGGGTTAAGAGATAGGGTTAGGTTTAATGCTTAGGATTAGGGTTAGGGTTTGGGGTTAAAGTAAGTGTTAGGGGTTAGGTTTCAGGATCAAAGCTTAGGGTTATTTTTAGCTGTAGTGTTAGGGTTAGGGATAAGGGATCCCATTAGCATTAAGGGTCTTCCTTACTGTAGGATTAAGGGTTAGGCTTAGAGTTAAAGGTTAAGGTTAGGGTCAGTGTTGAGATTTAGAGTGAGGGCTAACAGTTAGGGTAAAGGTTAAGCGTTAGGGTTAGGGATTAGTGATTAGGCTTTTTGGTTAGTGTTAGGGTTAGCGGTTAGGAGTTAGTGTTTTATGAAGGGGTATGGTTAGAATTAGGATTGGGGTTAGAGTTAGGGAGAGGTATAGGGGTTAGGTTTAGGGGTTAGTTTTAGGGTAAAAGGATAGGATTAGGGTTACGGGTTGGGCTTAGGTTTAGGGTTAAAGTTTACTGCTAAGGTTAGGGATAGGGTTCAGGCTTAGCTTTAGGGGTTCTGGTTAGGGTTAGGTGTTAGGTTAGTGTCGGGGTTAGG
>NW_027182855.1:340000-342500 GCF_041146395.1 Eulemur rufifrons | reverse complement strand
TTTAATGGTTAGGATTAGGATTAGGGTTAAGGGTTAGGGTAAGGCTTAGGGTTTAGGGTGATGGTTTAGGGTTTTTGTTAGGCATAGCGTTGGGGTTAGAAGTAAGGTTTACTGTCAGTGTCAGCGTTGTAGATAGGGTTACGGTTAGGGTTAGCGGTTAGAATTAGGGTTAGGGATTAGGTGTCACAGTGATGACTAGGAGATAGGGTTAGAATTATGGGATGGGGTTGTTCTCAGGAAATGGGTTATGCATTAACGTTAGGATAAGAGGTTAAAGTTAGGCGCACGGTGAGGTTTACGTGTTAAGGGGAGAAATAGGAACAGGGTTGGGTGTTATGTTCAGGGTTAGGGTTATCTGTTAAAGGTATTCTTTATGCTTAGCGCACGGGCCCTGTCTGCATTGGGCGGGCGGGGGGAGTTTAGGGGACTGGGATTGTACCCGGGAACCCACTCTATCATACTCTGGGTATGAGCCCGTGGGTTTCATGCAGGACGCATAGGTAGAGCCTCCTTTCACGCATGGCATTGGAGGATTGCAGGCTTTCTAAACTCTAAGAAAGCAAGAAGTCTGAGAATTAGATTTAGGGTTAGGATTATGGTTAGGGTTAAGGATGAAGTTTAGTGTTAGGGTTAGGGCTTAGGGTTAGGGATTAGGGTTAGGGTTAAAGGTTACTCTTAGGTTTAATGGTTACACTTTGGTATAGGGTTGATGTTTACCGTTAGGGTTAAGATGAGGCGTTAGGGTTCGGTACAGGGTTAGCGTTAAGTGTTAGGTTTAGGGTTGAAGATTAGGATTAGGGTTAGGATTAAAGGTTAGCGTGAGAGTTAACGCTTAGGGTTAAGGTTAAGAGTTAGGTTTTAGGGTTAGGGTTAGGGTTAGGGTTAGATTTAGGGTTAGAGTTATGAGCTACGCTTTGAGTTACAGGTTAGGGTTAGGTTTACTGGTGACGGTTAGGGTTACGTTAAGGGGGTAGCATTAGGGTTAGGGTTAGGGTTAAGGGATAGGATTAGGGATAACTGTTGGGCTTAGGGTTAGGGTTTAGTGTTAGGGTTAGCATTAAGGATTAGGGTTAGGGTCAGGGTTAAATGCTTGGGTGCGGGTAATAGTTAGGGTCAGGGTTAAGGTTCACGGATAGGGTTAGTGTTAAGGGTTACGGGTAGGTTTAGGGTTCAAGGTTAGAGTTAGCCTTAGGGCTTAAGGTTAGGATTAGGCGGTAGGTTAGACTTAGGGTTAGATCTAGGCGTTAGGGTAAGGGCTAGCGTTAGGGTTAAGAGATAGGGTTAGGTTTAATGCTTAGGATTAGGGTTAGGGTTTGGGGTTAAAGTAAGTGTTAGGGGTTAGGTTTCAGGATCAAAGCTTAGGGTTATTTTTAGCTGTAGTGTTAGGGTTAGGGATAAGGGATCCCATTAGCATTAAGGGTCTTCCTTACTGTAGGATTAAGGGTTAGGCTTAGAGTTAAAGGTTAAGGTTAGGGTCAGTGTTGAGATTTAGAGTGAGGGCTAACAGTTAGGGTAAAGGTTAAGCGTTAGGGTTAGGGATTAGTGATTAGGCTTTTTGGTTAGTGTTAGGGTTAGCGGTTAGGAGTTAGTGTTTTATGAAGGGGTATGGTTAGAATTAGGATTGGGGTTAGAGTTAGGGAGAGGTATAGGGGTTAGGTTTAGGGGTTAGTTTTAGGGTAAAAGGATAGGATTAGGGTTACGGGTTGGGCTTAGGTTTAGGGTTAAAGTTTACTGCTAAGGTTAGGGATAGGGTTCAGGCTTAGCTTTAGGGGTTCTGGTTAGGGTTAGGTGTTAGGTTAGTGTCGGGGTTAGGTCTAGTCGTGAGGGTAAGGTTTAGGTTTAGCATTAAGAGCTAGGGTTAGGTTTAATGGTTAGGATTAGGATTAGGGTTAAGGGTTAGGGTAAGGCTTAGGGGTTAAGGTGAAGGGTTAGGGTCAAGGGTTAGGGTTTTTGTTAGGCATAGCGTTGGGGTTAGAAGTAAGGGTTACTGTCAGTGTTAGGGTTGTAGGTAGGGTTACGGTTAGGGTTAGCGGTTTAGAATTAGGATTAGGGATTAGGTGTCACAGTGATGACTAGGAGATAGGGTTAGAATTATGGGATGGGGTTGTTCTCAGGAAATGGGTTATGCATTAACGTTAGGATAAGAGGTTAAAGTTAGGCGCACGGTGAGGTTTACGTGTTAAGGGGAGAAATAGGAACAGGGTTGGGTGTTATGTTCAGGGTTAGGGTTATCTGTTAAAGGTATTGTTTATGCTTAGCGCACGGGCCCTGTCTGCATTAGGCGGGCGGGGGGAGTTTAGGGGGCTGGGATTGTACCCGGGATCCCACTCTATCATACTCTGGGTATGGGCCCGTGGGTTTCATGCAGGACACAGTGGTAGAGCCTCCTTTCACGCATGGCATGGGAGGATGGCAGGCTTTCTAAACTCTAAGAAAGCAAGAAGTCTGAGAATTAGATTTAGGGTTAGGATTCTGGTTAGGGTTAAGGATGAAGTTTAGT
>NW_027182855.1:322500-327500 GCF_041146395.1 Eulemur rufifrons | reverse complement strand
GCGTGAGAGTTAACGCTTAGGGTTAAGCTTAAGAGTTAGGGGTTAGGGTTAGGTTTAGGGTTCGTTTTAGGGTTAGAGTTATGTGATATGGTTTGTGTTAGAGGTTAGGGTTAAGTTTACTGGTCACGGTGAGGGTTACGTTTAGGGGTTAGCATTAGGGTTAGGGTTAAGGGACAGGATTAGGGTTAAGTGTTGGGAGTAGGGTCAGGGTTTAGTGTTAGGGTTATCATTAAGGATTAGGGGTAGGGTCAGGTTTAAATGCTTGGGTGCGGGTAATGGTTAGGGTCAGGGTTAAGCTTGACGGATAGGGTTAGTGTTAAGGGTTACGGTTAGGTTTAGGGTTCAGGGTTAGAGTTAGCATTAGGGCTTAAGGTTAGGATTAGGCGGTAGGTTCGATTTAGGGTTAGACCTAGGCGTTCGGGTAAGGGCTAGCGTTAGGGTTCAGAGATAGGGTTAGGTTTAATGCTTAGGATTAGGGTTAGGGTTTGGGGTTAAAGTAAGTGTTAGGGGTTAGGTTTAAGGATCAAAGGTTAGGGTTATTTTTAGCTGTAGTGTTAGGGTTAGGGATAAGGGATCCCATTAGCATTAAGGGTCTTCCTTACTGTAGGGTTAAGGGTTAGGCTTAGAGTTAAAGGTTAAGGTTAGGGTCAGTGTTAAGATTTGGGGTGAGGGTTAACGGTTAGGGTAAAGGTTAAGCGTTAGGGTTAGGGATTAGTGATTAGGGTTTTTGGTTAGTGTTAGGGTTAGCGGTTAGGAGTTAGTGTTTTATGAAGGGGTATGGTTAGAATTAGGATTGGGGTTAGAGTTAGGGTGAGGTATAGGGGTTAAGTTTAGGGTAAAAGGATAGGATTAGGGTTACGGGTTGGGCTTAGGTTTAGGGTTAAAGTTTACTGCTAGGGTAAGGTATAGGGTTCAGGGTTAGCTTTAGGGGTTCTGGATAGGGTTAGGTGTTAGGTTAGTGTCAGGATTAGGTCTAGTCGTGAGGGTAAGTTTTAGGGTTAGCTTTAAGAGCTAGGGTTACGTTTAATGGTTAGGATTAGGATTAGGGTTAAGGGTTAGGGTAAGGCTTAGGGGTTAGGGTGAAGGGTTAGGGTTTTTATTAGGCATAGCGTTGGGGTTAGAAGTAAGGGTTACTGTCAGTGTTAGGGTTGTAGGTAGGGTTACGGTTAGGGTTAGCGGTTTAGAATTAGGGTTAGGGATTAGGTGTCACAGTGATCACTAGGAGATAGGGTTAGAATTATGGGATAGGGGTTGTTCTCAGGAAATGGGTTATGCATTAACGTTAGGATAAGAGGTTAAAGTTAGGCGCACGGTGAGGTTTACGTGTTAAGGGGAGAAATAGGAACAGGGTTGGGTGTTATGTTCAGGGTTAGGGTTATCTGTTAAAGGTATTGTTTCTGCTTAGTGCACGGGCCCTGTCTGCATTGGGCGGGCGGGGGGAGTTTAGGGGGCTGGGATTGTACCCGGGAACCCACTCTATCATACTCTGGGTATGAGCCCGTGGGTTTCATGCAGGACGCAGTGGTAGAGCCTCCTTTCACGCATGGCATGGGAGGATTGCAGGCTTTCTAAACTCTAAGAAAGCAAGAAGTCTGAAAATTAGATTTAGGGTTAGGATTATGGTTAGGGTTAAGGATGAAGTTTAGTGTTAGGGTGAGGGCTTAGGGTTCGGGATTAGGGTTAGGGTTAAAAGTTACTCTTAGGTTTAACGGTTACACTTTGGTTTAGGGTTGAGGTTTACGGTTAGGGTTAAGATGAGGGGTTAGGGTTTGGTACAGGGTTAGGGTTAAGTGTTAGGTTTAGGGTTGAAGATTAGGATTAGGGTTAGGATTAAAGGTAAGCGTGAGAGTTAACTCTTAGAGTTAAGGTTAAGAGTTAGGGTTTAGGGTTAGGGTTCGGGTTAGGGTTAGTTTTAGGGTTAGAGTTATGTGCTATGGTTTGTGTTAGAGGTTAGGGTTAGGTTTACTGGTCACGGTTAGGGTTACGTTTAGGGGGTAGCATTAGGGTTAGGCTTAGGGTTAGGGTTAGGGTATAGGATTAGGGATAAGTGTTGGGCTTAGGGTTAGGGTTTAGTGTTAGGGTTAACATTAAGGATTAGGGTTAGGGTCAGGGTTAAATGCTTGGGTACGGGTAATGGTTAGGGTCAGGGTTAAGCTTGACGGATAGGGTTAGTGTTAAGGGTTACGGGTAGGTTTAGGGTTCAGGGTTAGAGTTAGCATTAGGGCTTAAGGTTAGGATTAGGCGGTAGGTTAGACTTAGGGTTAGATCTAGGCCGTAGGGTAAGGGCTAGCGTTAGGGTTAAGAGATAGGGTTAGGTTTAATGCTTAGGATTAGGGTTAGGGTTTGGGGTTAAAGTAAGCGTTAGGGGTTAGGTTTAAGGATCAAATCTTAGGGTTATTTTTAGCTGTAGTGTTAGGGTTAGGGATAAGGGATCCCATTAGCATTAAGGGTCTTCCTTACTGTAGGGTTAAGGGTTAGGCTTAGAGTTAAAGGTTAAGGTTAGGGTCAGTATTAAGATTTAGGGTGAGGGTTAACGGTTAGGGTAAAGGTTAAGCGTAAGGGTTAGGCATTAGTGATTAGGGTTTTTGGTTAGTGTTAGGGTTAGCGGTTAGGAGTTAGTGTTTTATGAAGGGGTATGGTTAGAATTAGGATTGGGGTTAGAGTTAGGGTGAGGTATAGGGGTTAGGTTTAGGGGTTAGTTTTAGGGTAAAAGGATAGGATTAGGGTTTCGGGTTGGGCTTAGGTTTAGGGTTAAAGTTACTGCTAGGGTTAGCGATAGAGTTCAGGGTTAGCATTAGGGGTTCTGGTTAGGGTTAGGTGTTAGGTTAGTGTCAGGGTTATGTCTAGTCGTGAGGGTAAGGTTTAGGGTTAGCTTTAAGAGCTAGGGTTAGGTTTAATGGTTAGGATTAGGATTAGGGTTAAGGGTTAGGGTAAGGCTTAGGGGTTAGGGTGAAGGGTTAGGGTCAAGGGTTAGGGTTTTTGTTAGGCATAGCGTTGGGGTTAGAAGTAAGGTTTACAGTCAGTGTCAGGGTTGTAGGTAGGGTTACGGTTAGGGTTAGCGGTTTAGAATTAGGGTTAGGGATTAGGTGTCACAGTGATGACTAGGAGATAGGGTTAGAATTATGGGATACGGGTTGTTCTCAGGAAATGGGTTATGCATTAACGTTAGGATAAGAGGTTAAAGTTAGGCGCACGGTGAGGTTTACGTGTTAAGGGGAGAAATAGGAACAGGGTTGGGTGTTATGTTCAGGGTTAGGGTTATCTGTTAAAGGTATTGTTTATGCTTAGCGCACGGGCCCTGTCTGCATTGGGCGGGCGGGGGGAGTTTAGGGGGCTGGGATTGTACCCGGGAACCCACTCTATCATACTCTGGGTATGGGCCCGTGGGTTTCATGCAGGACGCAGTGGTAGAGCCTCCTTTCACGCATGGCATGGGAGGATTGCAGGCTTTCTAAACTCTAAGAAAGGAAGAAGTCTGAGAATTAGATTTAGGGTTAGGATTATGGTTAGGGTTAAGGATGAAGTTTAGTGTTAGGGTGAGGGCTTAGGGTTAGTGATTAGGGTTAGGGTTAAAGGTTACCCTTAGGTTTAACGGTTACACTTTGGTTTAGGGTTGAGGTTTACGGTTAGGGTTAAGATGAGGGGTTAGGGTTTGGTACAGGGTTAGGGTTAAGTGTTAGGTTTAGGGTTGAAGATTAGGATTAGGGTTAGGATTAAAGGTTAGCGTGAGAGTTAACGCTTAGTGTTAAGGTTAAGAGTTAGGGTTTAGGGTTAGGTTTAGGGTTAGTTTTAGAGTTAGAGTTATGTGCTATGGTTTGTGTTACAGGTTAGGGTTAGGTTTACTGGTCACGGCTAGGGTTAGGTTTAGGGGGTAGCATTAGGGTTAGGCTTATGGTTAGGGTTAAGGGATAGGATTAGGGATAAGTGTTGGGCTTAGGGTTAGGGTTAAGTGTTAGGGTTATCATTAAGGATTAGTGGTAGGGTCAGGGTTAAATGCTTGGGTGCGGGTAATGGTTAGGGTCAGGGTTAAGGTTCACGGATAGGGTTAGTGTTAAGGGTTACGCGTAGGTTTAGGGTTCAGGGTTAGAGTTAGCATTAGGGCTTAAGGTTAGGATTAGGCGGTAGGTTAGATTTAGGGTTAGATCTACGCGTTAGGGTAAGGGCTAGCGTTAGGGTTAAGAGATAGGGTTAGGTTTAATGCTTAGGATAAGGGTTAGGGTTTGGGGTTAAAGTAAGTGTTAGGGGTTAGGTTTCAGGATCAAAGGTTAGGGTTATTTTTAGCTGTAGTGTTAGGGTTAGGGATAAGGGATCCCATTAGCATTAAGGGTCTTCCTTACTGTAGGGTTAAGTGTTAGGCTTAGAGTTAAAGGTTAAGGTTAGGGTCAGTGTTAAGATTTAGGGTGAGGGTTAACGGTTAGGGTAAAGGTTAAGCGTTAGGGTTAGGGATTAGTGATTAGGGATTTTGGTTAGTGTTAGGGTTAGCGGTTAGGAGTTAGTGTTTTATGAAGGGGTATGGTTAGAATTAGGATTGGAGTTAGAGTTAGGGTGAGGTATAGGGGTTAGGTTTAGGGGTTAGTTTTAGGGTAAAAGGATAGGATTAGGGTTACGGGTTGGGCTTAGGTTTAGGGTTAAAGTTTACTGCTAGGGTTAGGGATAGGGTTCAGGGTTAGCTTTAGGGGTTCTGGTTAGGGTTAGGTGTTAGGTTAGTGTCAGGATTAGGTCTAGTCGTGAGGGTAAGATTTAGGGTTAGCTTTAAGAGCTAGGGTTAGGTTTAATGGTTAGGATTAGGATTAGGGTTAAGGGTTAGGGTAAGGCTTAGGGGTTAGGGTGAAGGGATAGGGTCAAGGGTTAGGGTTTTTGTTAGGCATAGCGTTGGGGTTAGAAGTAAGGGTTACTGTCAGTGTCAGGGTTGTAGGTAGGGTTACGGTTAGGGTTAGTGGTTTAGAATTAGGGTTAGAGATTAGGTGTCACAGTGATGAGTAGGAGATAGGGTTAGAATT
>NW_027182855.1:277500-282500 GCF_041146395.1 Eulemur rufifrons | reverse complement strand
AGGGTTAGTGTTAAGGGTTACGGGTAGGTTTAGGGTTCAGGGTTAGAGTTAGCATTAGGACTTAAGTTTAGGATTAGGCGGTACGTTGGATTTAGGGTTAGATCTAGGCGTTAGGGTAAAGGCTAGGGTTAGGGTTAAGAGATAGGGTTAGGTTTAATGCTTAGGATTAGGGTTAGGGTTTGGGGTTAAAGTAAGTGTTAGGGGTTAGGTTTAAGGATCCAAGGTTAGGGTTATTTTTAGCTGTAGTGTTAGGGTTAGGGATAAGGGATCCCATTAGCATTAAGGGTCTTCCTTACTGTAGGGTTAAGGGTTAGGCTTAGAGTTACAGGTTAAGGTTAGGGTCAGTGTTAAGATTTAGGGTGAGGGTTAACGGTTAGGGTAAAGGTTAAGTGTTAGGGTTAGGGATTAGTGATTAGGGATTTTGGTTAGTGTTAGGTTAGCGGTTAGTGTTTTATGAAGGGGTATGGTTAGAATTAGGATTGGGGTTAGAGTTAGGGTGAGGTATAGGGGTTAGGTTTAGGGGTTAGTTTTAGGGTAAAAGGATAGGATTAGGGTTACGGGTTGGGCTTAGGTTTAGGGTTAAAGTTTACTTCTAGGGTTAGGGATAGGGTTCAGGGTTAGCTTTAGGGGTTGTGGTGAGGGTTAACTGTTAGGTTAGTGTCAGGGTTAGGTCTAGTCGTGAGGGTAAGGTTTAGGGTTAGCTTTAAGAGCTAGGGTTAGGTTTAATGGTTAGGATTAGGATTAGGGTTAAGGGTTAGGGTAAGTCTTAGGGGTTAGGGTGAAGGGTTAGGGTCAAGGGTTAGGGTTTTTGTTTGGCATAGCCTTGGGGTTAGAAGTAAGGGTTACTGTCATTGTTAGGGTTGTAGGTAGGGTTACGGTTAGGGTTAGCGGTTTGGAATTAGGGTTAGGGATTAGGTGTCACAGTGATGACTAGGAGATAGGGTTAGAATTATGGGATAGGGGTTGTTATCAGGAAATGGGTTATGCATTATCGGTAGGATAAGAGGTTAAAGTTAGGCGCACGGTGAAGTTTACGTGTTAAGGGGAGAAATAGGAACAGGGTTGGGTGTTATGTTCAGGGTTAGGGTTATCTGTTAAAGGTATTGTTTATGCTTAGCGCACGGGCCCTGTCTGCATTAGGCGGGCGGGGGGGCGTTTTGGGGGCTGGGATTGTACCCGGGAACCCACTCTATCATACTCTGCGTATGGGCCCGTGGGTTTCATGCAGGACACAGTGGTAGAGCCTCCTTTCACGCATGGCATGGGAGGATTGCAGGCTTTCTAAACTCTAAGAAAGCAAGAAGTCTGAGAATTAGATTTAGGGTTAGGATTATGGTTAGGGTTAAGGATGAAGTTTAGTGTTAGGGTGAGGGCTTAGGGTTAGGGATTAGGGTTAGGGTTAAAGGTTACTCTTAGGTTTAACGGTTACACTTTGGTTTAGGGTTGAGGTTTACGGTTAGGGTTAAGATGAGGGGTTAGGGTTTGGTACAGGGTTAGGGTTAAGTGTAAGGTTTAGGGTTGAAGATTAGGATTAGGGTTAGGATTATAGGATAGCGTGAGAGTTAACGCTTAGGGTTAAGGTTAAGAGTTAGGGTTTAGGGTTAGGTTTAGGGTTAGGGTTCGTTTTAGGGTTAGAGTTATGTGCTATGGTTTGTGTTAGACGTTAGGTTTAGGTTTACTGGTGACGGTTAGGGTTACGTTTAGGGGTTAGCATTAGGGTTAGGGTTAGGGTTAGAGTTAAGGGATAGGATTACGGTTAAGTGTTGGCCTTAGGGTTAGGGTTTAGTGTTAGGGTTATCAGTAAGGACTAGGGGTAGGGTCAGGGTTAAATGCCTGGGTTCGGGGAATGGTTAGGGTCAGGATTAAGGTTCACGGATAGGGTTAGTGTTAAGGGTTACGGGTAGGTTTAGGGTTCAGGGTTAGAGTTAGCATTAGGGCTTAAGGTTAGGATTAGGCGGTAGGTTCGATTTAGGGTTAGATCTAGGCGTTCGGGTAAGGGCTAGCGTTAGGGTTAAGAGATAGGGTTAGGTTTAATGCTTAGGATTAGGGTTAGGGTTTGGGGTTAAAGTAAGTGTTAGGGGTTAGGTTTAAGGATGAAATGTTACTGTTATTTTTAGCTGTAGTGTTAGGGTTACGGAAAAGGGATCCCATTAGAATTAAGGGTCTTCCTTACTGTAGGGTTAAGGGTTAGGCTTAGAGTTAAAGGTTAAGGTTAGGGTCAGTGTTAAGATTTAGGGTGAGGGTTAACGGTTAGGGTAAAGGTTAAGCGTTAGGGTTAGGGATTAGTGATTAGGGTTTTTGGTTAGTGTTAGGGTTAGCGGTTAGGAGTTAGTGTTTTATGAAGGGGTATGGTTAGAATTAGGATTGGGGTTAGAGTTAGGGTGAGGTATAGGGGTTAGGTTTAGGGGTTAGTTTTAGGGTAAAAGGATAGGATTAGGGTTACGGGTTGGGCTTAGGTTTAGGGTTAAAGTTTACTGCTAGGGTTAGGGATAGGTTTCAGGCTTAGCTTTAGGGGTTCTGCTTAGGGTTAGGTGTTAGGTTATTGTCAGGGGTAGGTCTAGTCGTGAGGGCAAGGTTCAGGGTTATCTTTAAAGTGCTAGGGTTAGGTTTAATGGTTAGGATTAGGATTAGGGTTAAGGGTTAGGGTAAGGCTTAGGGGTGAGGGTGAAGGGTTAGGGTCAAGGGTTAGGGTTACTCTTAGGCATAGAGTTGGGTTTAGAAGTAAGGGTTACTGTCAGTGTTAGGGTTGTAGGTAGGGTTACGGTTAGGGTTAGCGGTTTAGAATTAGGGTTAGGGATTAGGTGTCACAGTGATGACTAGGAGATAGGGTTAGAATTATGGGATATGGGTTGTTCTCAGGAAATGGGTTATGCATTAACGTTAGGATAAGAGGTTAAAGTTAGGCGCACGGTGATGTTTACGTGTTAAGGGGAGAAATAGGAACAGGGTTGGGTGTTATGTTCAGGGTTAGGGTTATCTGTTAAAGGTATTGTTTATGCTTAGCGCACGGGCCCTGTCTGCATTAGGCGGGCGGGGGGAGTTTAGGGGGCTGGGATTGTACCCGGGAACCCACTCTATCATACTCTGGGTATGGGCCCGTGGGTTTCATGCAGGACACAGTGGTAGAGCCTCCTTTCACGCATGGCATGGGAGGATTGCAGGCTTTCTAAACTCTAAGAAAGCAAGAAGTCTGAGAATTAGATTTAGGGTTAGGATTCTGGTTAGGGTTAAGGATGAAGTTTAGTGTTAGAGTGAGGGCTTAGGGTTAGGGAATAGGGTTAGGGTTAAAGGTTACTCTTAGGTTTAACGGTTACACTTTATTTTAGGGTTGAGGTTTACGGTTAGGGTTAAGATGAGGGGTTAGGGTTTGGTACAGGGTTAGGGTTAAGTGTTTGGTTTAGGGTTGAAGATTAGGATTACAGTTAGGATTAAAGGTTAGCGTGAGAGTTAACGCTTAGGGATAAGCTTAAGTGTTAGGGGTTAGGGTTAGGTTTAGGATTCGTTTTAGGGTTAGAGTTATGTGCTATGGTTTCTGTTAGAGGTTAGGGCTAGGTTTACTGGTCACGGTGAGGGTTACATTTCGGGGTTAGCATTAGGGTTAGGGTTAAGGGATAGGATTAGGGTTAAGTGTTGGGAGTAGGGTGACGGTTTGGTGTTAGGGTTATCATTAAGGATAGGGGTAGGGTCAGGGTTAAATGCTTTGGTGCGTGTAATGGTTAGGGTCAGGGTTAAGGTTCACGGATAGGGTTAGTGTTAAGGGTTACGGGTAGGTTTAGGGTTCAGGGTTAGAGTTAGCATTAGGGCTTAAGGTTAGGATTAGGCGGTAGGTTCGATTTAGGGTTAGATCTAGGCGTTAGGGTAAGGGCTAGCGTTAGGGTTCAGAGATAGGGTTAGGTTTAATGCTTAGGATTAGGGTTAGGGTTTGGGGTTAAAGTAAGTGTTAGGGGTTAGGTTTAAGGATCAAAGGTTAGGGTTATTTTTAGCTGTAGTGTTAGGGTTAGGGATAAGGGATCCCATTAGCATTAAGGGTCTTCCTTACTGTAGGGTTAAGGGTTAGGCTTAGAGTTAAAGGTGAAGGTTAGGGTCAGCGATAAGATTTAGGGTGAGGGTTAACGGTTAGGGTAAAGGTTAAGCGTTAGGGTTAGGGATTAGTGATTAGGGTTTTTGGTTAGTGTTAGGGTTAGCGGTTAGGAGTTAGTGTTTTATGAAGGGGTATGGTTAGAATTAGGATTGGGGATAGAGTTAGAGTGAGGTATAGGGGTTAGGTTTAGGGGTTAGTTTTAGGGTAAAAGGATAGGATTAGGGTTACGGGTTGGGCTTAGGTTTAGGGTTAAAGTTTACTGCTAGGGTTAGGGATAGGGTTCAGGGTTAGCTTTAGAGGTTCTGGTTAAGGTTAGGTGTTAGGTTAGTGTCAGGGTTAGGTCTAGTCGTGAGGGTAAGGTTTAGGGTTAGGGTTAGGGTTAGGGTTAGGGGTTAGGGTTAGGGTTAGGTGTTAGGGTTAGTGTTAGGGGTTAGGGTTAGGGTTAGGGTTAGGGTCAGGGTTCGGGTTAGGGGTTAGGGTTAGGGGTTAGGGTTAGGGTTAGGGTCAGGGTCAGGGGTTAGGGTTAGGGTTAGGGGTTAGTGTTAGGGTTAGGAGTTGGGGGTTAGGGTTAGGGTCAGGGTCAGGGTCAGGGGTTAGGGTTAGGGTTAGGGGTTAGGGTTACGGTTAGGGTTTAGGGCTTAGGGTTATGGGTTAGGGTTAGGGGTTAGGGTTAGGGTTAGGGTTAGGGCTCGGGCTAGGGCTAGTCCTAGGGTTAGGGTTAGGGGTTAGGGTTAGGGCTAGGGCTAGGGCTAGGGGTTAGGGTTAGGGTTAGGGGTTAGGGTTAGGGTTAGGGGTTAGGGTTAGGGTTAGGAGTAGGGTTAGGGTTAGGGGTTAGGGTTAGGGGTTAGGGTTAGGGTTTGGGTTAGGGTTTGGGTTAGGGTTAGGGTTAGGGTTAGGGGTTAGGGTTAGGGGTTAGGGT
>NW_027182855.1:267500-272500 GCF_041146395.1 Eulemur rufifrons | reverse complement strand
TTAGGGTTAGTGTTAGGGTTGGGTTAGGGTTAGGTTAGGGTTAGGGTTAGGGTTTAGGGTTAGGGTTAGGGGTTAGGGTTAGGGTTAGGGGTTAGGGTTAGGGGTTAAGGTTAGGGTTGGGGTTGGGGTTGGGGTTAGGGGTTAGGGTTAGGGTTAGGGGTTAGGGTTAGGGTTAGGGTTAGGTTAGGGTTAGGGTTAAGGGTTAGGGTTAGGGTTAGGGTTAAGTTTTGGGCTTAGGGTTAGGGTTTAGTCTTAGGGTTAGGGTTAGGGTTAAGTTTTGGGCTTAGGGTTAGGGTTTAGTCTTAGGGTTAGCATTAAGGATTAGGGTTAGGGTCAGGGTTAAATGCTTGGGTGCGGGTAATGGTTAGGGTCAGGGTTAAGGTTCACGGATAGGGTTAGTGTTAAGGGTTAAGGGTAGGTTTAGGGTGCAGGGTTAGAGTTAGCATTAGGGCTTAAGGTTAGGATTAGCTGGTAGGTTAGATTTAGGGTTAGAACTAGGCGTTAGGATAAGGGCTAGCGTTAGGTTTAAGAGATAGGGTTAGGTTTAATGCTTAGGATTAGGGTTAGGGTTTGGGGTTAAAGTAAGTGTTAGTGGTTAGGTTTAAGGATCAAAGGTTAGGGTTATTTTTAGCTGTAGTGTTAGGGTTAGGGATAAGGGATCCCATTAGCATTAAGGGTCTTCCTTACTGTAGGATTAAGGGTTAGGCTTAGAGTTAAAGGTTAAGGTTAGGGTCAGTGTTAAGATTTAGGGTGAGGGTTAACAGTTAGGGTAAAGGTTAGGCGTTAGGGTTAGGGATTAGTGATTAGGGTTTTTGGTTAGTGTTAGGGTTAGCGTTTAGGAGTTAGTGTTTTATGAAGGGGTCTGGTTAGAATTAGGGTTAGGGTTATGGTGTGGTTTAGGTGTTCGGTTTAGGGGTTAGTTTTAGGGTAAAAGGATAGGATTAGGGTTACGGGTTGGGCTTAGGTTTTGGGTTAAAGTTTACTGCTAGGGTTAGGGATAGGGTTCAGGGTTAGCTTTAGGGGTTCTAGTTAGGGTTAGGTGTTAGGTCAGTGTCAGGGTTAGGTCTAGTCGTGAGGGTAAGGTTTAGGGTTAGCTTTAAGAGCTAGGGTTAGGTTTAATGGTTAGGATTAGGATTAGGGTTAAGGTTTAGGGTAAGGCTTAGGGGTTAGGGTGAAGGGTTAGGGTCAAGGGTTAGGGTTTTTGTTAGGCATAGCGTTGGGGTTAGAAGTAAGGGTTACTGTCAGTGTCAGGGTTGTAGGTAGGGTTACGGTTAGGGTTAGCGGTTTAGAATTAGGGTTAGGGATTAGGTGTCACAGTGATGACTAGGAGATAGGGTTAGAATCATGGGATGGGATTGTTCTCAGAAAATGGGTTATGCATTAACGTTAGGATAAGAGGTTAAAGTTAGGCGCACGGTGAGGTTTACATGTTAAGGGGAGAAAGAGGAACAGGGTTGGGTGTTATGTTCAGGGTTAGGGTTATCTGTTAAAGGTATTGTTTATGCTTAGCGCACGGGCCCTGTCTGCATTAGGGGGGCGGGGGGAGTTTAGGGGGCTGGGATTGTACCCGGGAACCCACTCTATCATACTCTGGGTATGGGCCCGTGGGTTTCATGCAGGACACAGTGGTAGAGCCTCCTTTCACGCATGGCATGGGAGGATTGCAGGCTTTCTAAACTCTAAGAAAGCAAGAAGTCTGAGAATGAGATTTAGGGTTAGGATTATGGTTAGGGTTAAGGATGAAGTTTAGTGTTAGGGTGAGGGCTTAGGGTTAGGGATTAGGGTTAGGGTAAAGGTTACCCTTAGGTTTAACGGTTACACTTTGGTTTAGGGTTGAGGTTTACGGTTAGGGTTAAGATGAGCGGTTAGGGTTTGGTACAGGGTTAGGGTTAAGTGTTAGGTTTAGGGTTGAAGATTAGGATTAGGGTTAGGATTAAAGGTTAGCGTGAGAGTTAACGCTTAGGGTTAAGGTTAAGAGTTAGGGTTTATGGTTAGGGTTAGTGTTAGGGTTAGTTTTAGGGTTAGAGTTATGTGCTTTGGTTTGTGTTAGACGATAGGGTTAGGTTTACTGGGCACGGATAGGGTTACGTTTAGGGGTTAGCATTAGGGTTAGGGTTAGGGTTAAGAGATAGGTTTAGGGTTAAGTTTTGGGCTTAGGGTTAGGGTTTAGTCTTAGGGTTAGCATTAAGGATTAGGGTTAGGGTCAGGTTTAAATGCTTGCGTGCGGGTAATGGTTAGGGTCAGGGTTAAGGTTCACGGATAGGGTTAGTGTTAAGGGTTATGGGTATGTTTAGGGTTCAGGGTTAGAGTTACCGTTAGGGCTTAAGGTTAGGATTAGACGGTAGGTTAGATTTAGGGTTAGATCTAGGCGTTAGGGTAAGGGCTAGCGTTAGGGTTAAGAGATAGGGTTAGGATTAATGCTTATTATTAGGGTTAGGGTTTGGGGTTAAAGTAAGTGTTAGGGGTTAGGTTTCAGGATCAAAGGTTAGGGTTATTTTTAGCTGTAGTGGTAGGGTTAGGGATAAGGGATCCCATTAGCATTAAGGGTCTTCCTTACTGTAGGATTAAGGGATAGGCTTAGAGTTAAAGGTTAAGGTTAGGGTCAGTGTTAAGATTTAGGGTGAGGGTTAACAGTTAGGGTAAAGGTTAAGCGTTAGGGTTAGGGATTAGTGATTAGGGTTTTTGGTTAGTGTTAGGGTTAGCGGTTAGGAGTTAGTGTTTTATGAAGGGGTATGGTTAGAATTAGGATTGGGGTTAGAGTTAGCGTGAGGTGTAGGGGTTAGGTGTAGGGGTTAGTTTTAGGGTAAAAGGATAGGATTAGGGTTACGGGTTGGGCTTAGGTTTAGGGTTAAAGTTTACTGCTAGGGTTAGGGATAGGGTTCAGGGTTAGCTTTAGGGGTTCTGGTTAGGGTTAGGTGTTAGGTTAGTGTCAGGGTTAGGTCTAATCGTGAGGGTAAGGTTTAGGGTCAGCTTTAAGAGCTAGGGTTAGGTTTAATGGTTAGGATTAGGATTAGGGTTAAGGGTTAGGGTAAGGCTTAGGGGTTAGGGTGAAGGGTTAGGGTCAAGGGTTAGGGTTTTTGTTAGGCATAGCATTGGGGTTAGAAGTAAGGGTTACTGTCAGTGTTAGGGTTGTAGGTAGGGTTACGGTTAGGGTTAGCGGTTTAGAATTAGGGTTAAGGATTAGGTGTCACAGTGATGACTAGGAGATAGGGTTAGAATTATGGGATAGGGGTTGTTCTCAAAAAATGGGTTATGCATTAACGTTAGGATAAGAGGTTAAAGTTAGGCGCACGGTGAGGTTTACGTGTTAAGGGGAGAAATAGGAACAGGGTTGGGAGTTATGTTCAGGGTTAGGGTTATCTGTTAAAGGTATTGTTTATGCTTAGCGCACGGGCCCTGTCTGCATTAGGCGGGCGGGGGGAGTTTAGGGGGCTGGGATAGTACCCGGAAACCCACTCTATCATACTCTGGGTATGGGCCCGTGGGTTTCATGCAGGACACAGTGGTAGAGCCTCCTTTCACGCATGGCATGGGAGGATTGCAGGCTTTCTAAACTCTAAGAAAGGAAGAAGTCTGAGAATTAGATTTAGGGTTAGGATTCTGGTTAGGGTTAAGGATGAAGTTTAGTGTTAGGGTGAGGGCTTAGGGTTAGGGATTAGGGTTAGGGTTAAAGGTTACTCTTAGGTTTAACGGTTCCACTGTGGTTTAGGGTTGAGGTTTACGGTTAGGGTTAAGATGAGGGGTTAGGGTTTGGTACAGCATTAGAGTTAAGTATTAGGTTTAGTGTTGAAGATTAGGATTAGGGTTAGGATTAAAGGTTAGCGTGAGAGTTAACGCTTAGGCTTAAGGTTAAGAGTTAGGGTTTAGGGTTAGGGTTAGGGTTAGGGTTAAGGTTAGTTTTAGGGTTAGAGTTTTGTGCTATGGTTTGTGTTAGCGGTTAGGGTTAGGTTTACTGGTGACGGTTAGGGTTATGTTTAGGGGTTAGCATTAGGGTTAGGGTTAGGGTTAAGGGATAGGATTAGGGTTAAGTGTTGGGCTTAGGGTTAGGGTTTAGTGTTAGGGTTAGCATTAAGGATTAGGGTTAGGTTCAGGGTTAAATGCTTGGGTGCGGGTAATGGTTAGGGTCAGGGTTAAGGTTCACGGATAGGGTTAGTGTTAAGGTTTACGTGTAGGTTTAGGGTTCAGGGTTAGAGTTAGCATTAGGGCTTAAGGTTAGGATTAGGTGGTAGGTTAGATTTAGGGTTAGATCTAGGCGTTAGGGTAAGGGCTAGCGTTAGGGTTAAGAGATAGGGTTAGGTTTAATGCTTAGGATTAGGGTTAGGGTTTGGGGTTAAAGTAAGTGTTAGGGGTTAGGTTTCAGGATCAAAGGTTAGGGTTATTTTTAGCTGTAGTGTTAGGGTTAGGGATAAGGGATCCCATTAGCATTAAGGGTCTTCCTTACTGTAGGATTAAGGGTTAGGCTTAGAGTTAAAGGTTAAGGTTAGGGTCAGTGTTGAGATTTAGAGTGAGGGTTAACAGTTAGGGTAAAGGTTAAGCGTTAGGGTTAGGGATTAGTGATTAGGCTTTTTGGTTAGTGTTAGGGTTAGCGGTTAGGAGTTAGTGTTTTATGAAGGGGTATGGTTAGAATTAGGATTGGGGTTAGATTTAGGGTGAGGTTTAGGTGTTAGGTTTAGGGGTTAGTTTTAGGGTAAAAGGATAGGATTAGGGTTACGGGTTGGGCTTAGGTTTAGGGTTAAAGTTTACTGCTAGGGTTAGGGATAGGGTTCAGGGTTAGCTTTAGGGGTTCTGGTTAGGGTTAGGTGTTAGGTTAGTGTCAGGGTTAGGTCTAGTCGTGAGGGTAAGGTTTAGGGTCAGCTTTAAGAGCTAGGGTTAGGTTTAATGGTTAGGATTAGGATTAGGGTTAAGGGTTAGGGTAAGGCTTAGGGGTTAGGGTGAAGGGTTAGGGTCAAGGGTTAGGGTTTTTGTTAGGCATAGCGTTGGGGTTAGAAGTAAGGGTTACT
>NW_027182855.1:252500-255000 GCF_041146395.1 Eulemur rufifrons | reverse complement strand
GGGTTAGTTTTAGGGTAAAAGGATAGGATTAGGGTTACGGGTTGGGCTTAGGTTTAGGGTTAAAGTTTACTGCTAGGGTTAGGGATAGGGTTCAGGGTTAGCTTTAGGGGTTCTGGTGAGGGTTAAGTGTTAGGTTAGTGTCAGGGTTAGGTCTAGTCGTGAGGGTAAGGTTTAGGGTTAGCTTTAAGAGCTAGGGTTAGGTTTAATGGTTAGGATTAGGATTAGGGTTAAGGGTTAGAGTAAGGCTTAGGGGTGAGGGTCAAGGGTTAGGGTAAAGGGTTAGGGTTTTTGTTAGGCATAGCGTTGGGGTTAGAAGTAAGGGTTACTGTCAGTGTTAGGGCTGTAGTTAGGGTTACGGTTAGGCTTAGCGGTTTAGAATTAGGGTTAGGGATTTGGTGTCACAGTGATGACTAGGAGATAGGGTTAGAATTATGGGATAGGGGTTGTTCTCAGGAAATGGGTTATGCATTAACGTTAGGATAAGAGGTTAAAGTTAGGCGCACGGTGAGGTTTACGTGTTAAGGGGAGAAATAGGAACAGGGTTGGGTGTTATGTTCAGGGTTAGGGTTATCTGTTAAAGGTATTGTTTATGCTTAGCGCACGGGCCCTGTCTGCATTAGGCGGGCGGGGGGAGTTTAGGGGGCTGGGATTGTACCCGGGAACCCACTCTATCATACTCTGGGTATGGGCCCGTGGGTTTCATGCAGGACACAGTGGTAGAGCCCCCTTTCACGCATGGCATGGGAGGATTGCAGGCTTTCTAAACTCTAAGAAAGCAAGAAGTCTGAGAATTAGATTTAGGGTTAGGATTATGGTTAGTGTTAAGGATGAAGTTTAGTGTTAGGGTGAGGGCTTAGGGTTAGGGATTAGGGTTAGGGTTAAAGGTTACTCTTAGGTTTAACGGTTACACTTTTTTTTAGGGTTGAGGTTTACGATTAGGGTTAAGATGAGGGGTTAGGGTTTGGTACAGGGTTAGCGTTAAGTGTTAGGTTTAGGGTTGAAGATTAGGATTAGGGTTAGGATTAAAGGTTAGCGTGAGAGTTAACGCTTAGGGTTAAGCTTAAGAGTTAGGGGTTAGGGTTAGGTTTAGGGATCGTTTTAGGGTTAGAGTTATGTGCTATGGTTTGTGTTAGAGGTTAGGTTTAGGTTTACTGGTCACGGTTAGGGTTACGTTTAGGGGGTAGCATTAGGGTTAGGGTTAGGTTTAAGGGATAGAATAAGGGATAAGTGTTGGGTTAGGGTTAGGGTTTAGTGTTAGGGTTAGCATTAAGGATTAGGGTTAGGGTCAGGGTTAAATGCTTGGGTGCGGGTAATGGTTAGGGTCAGCGTTAATGTTCACGGATAGGGTTAGTGTTAAGGATTACGGGTAGGTATAGGGTTCAGGGTTAGTGTTAGCATTAGTGATTAAGGTTAAGTTTAGGCGGTAGGTTAGATTTAGGGTTAGATCTAGGCGTTAGGGTAAGGGCTAGCGTTAGGGTTAAGAGATAGGGTTAGGTTTAATGCTTAGGATTAGGGTTAGGGTTTGGGGTTAAAGTAAGTGTTAGGGGTTAGGTTTAAGGATCGAAGGTTAGGGTTATTTTTAGCTGTAGTGTTAGGGTTAGGGATAATGGATCCCATTAGCATTAAGGGTCTTCCTTACTGTAGCATTAAGGGTTAGGCTTAGAGTTAAAGGTTCAGGTTAGGGTCAGTGTTAAGATTTAGGGTGAGGGTTAACGGTTAGGCTAAAGGTTAAGCGTTAGGTTTAGGGATTATTGATTAGGGTTTTTGGTTAGTGTTAGGGTTAGCGGTTAGGAATTAGTGTTTTATGAAGGGGTATGGTTAGAATTAGGATTGGGGTTAGAGTTAGGGTGAGGTATAGGGGTTAGGTTTAGGGGTTAGGGTTAGGGTTAGGGGTTAGGGGTTAGGGTTAGGGGTTAGGGTTAGGGTTAAGCGTTAGGGTTAGGGTAAGGGTAAGGGTAAGGGTTAGGGTAAGGGTAAGGGTTAGGGTTAGGGGTTAGGGTTAGGGTTAGGGTTTGGGGTTAGGGTTAGCGTTAGGGGTTAGGGTTAGGGTTAGGGTTAGGGTCAGGGTTCGGGTTAGGGGTTAGGGTTAGGGGTTAGGGTTAGGGTTAGGGTCAGGGTCAGGTTCAGGGGTTAGGGTTAGGGTTAGGGGTTACGGTTAGGAGTTAGGGGTTAGGGTTAAGGTCAGGGTCAGGGTCAGGGGTTAGGGTTAGGGTTAGGGGTTAGAGTTACGGTAAGGGTTTAGTGGTTAGGGTTAGGGGTTAGGGTAAGGGTTAGGGCTTAGGGTTAGGGTTAGGGCTCGGGCTAGGGTAGGCCTAGGGTTAGGGTTAGGAGTTAGGTTTAGGGCTAGGGCTAGGGCTAGGGGTTAGGATTAGGGTTAGGGGTTAGGGTTAGGGTTAGGTGTAGGGTTAGGGTTAAGGGTTAGGGTTAGGGTTAGGGGTTAGGGTTAGGGGTTAGGTTTAGGGTTAAGGGTTAGCGTTAGGGTTAGGGGTTAGGGTTAGGG
>NW_027182855.1:200000-202500 GCF_041146395.1 Eulemur rufifrons | reverse complement strand
TAAGTCTTAGGGGTTAGGGTGAAGGGTTAGGGTCAAGGGTTAGGGTTTTTGTTTGGCATAGCCTTGGGGTTAGAAGTAAGGGTTACTGTCATTGTTAGGGTTGTAGGTAGGGTTACGGTTAGGGTTAGCGGTTTAGAATTAGGGTTAGGGATTAGGTGTCACAGTGATGACTAGGAGATAGGGTTAGAATTATGGGATAGGGGTTGTTCTCAGGAAATGGGTTATGCATTAACGGTAGGATAAGAGGTTAAAGTTAGGCGCACGGTGAAGTTTACGTGCTAAGGGGAGAAATAGGAACAGGGTTGGGTGTTATGTTCAGGGTTAGGGTTATCTGTTAAAGGTATTGTTTATGCTTAGCGCACGGGCCCTGTCTGCATTAGGCGGGCGGGGGGGCGTTTTGGGGACTGGGATTGTACCCGGGAACCCACTCTATCATACTCTGGGTATGGGCCCGTGGGTTTCATACAGGACACAGTGGTAGAGCCTCCTTTCACGCATGGCATGGGAGGATTGCAGGCTTTCTAAACTCTAAGAAAGCAAGAAGTCTGAGAATTAGATTTAGGGTTAGGATTCTGGTTAGGGTTAAGGATGAAGTTTAGTGTTAGGGTGAGGGCTTAGGGTTAGGGATTAGGGTTAGGGTTAAAGGTTACTCTTAGGTTTAACGGTTACACTTTGGTTTAGGGTTGAGGTTTACGGTTAGGGTTAAGATGAGGGGTTAGGGTTTGGTACAGGGTTAGGGTTAAGTGTAAGGTTTAGGGTTGAAGATTAGGATTAGGGTTAGGATTATAGGATAGCGTGAGAGTTAACGCTTAGGGTTAAGGTTAAGAGTTAGGGTTTAGGGTTAGGTTTAGGGTTAGGGTTAGTTTTAGGGTTAGAGTTATGTGCTATGGTTTGTGTTAGACGTTAGGTTTAGGTTTACTGGTGACGGTTAGGGTTACGTTTAGGGGTTAGCATTAGGGTTAGGGTTAGGGTTAGAGTTAAGGGATAGGATTACGGTTAAGTGTTGGCCTTAGGGTTAGGGTTTAGTGTTAGGGTTATCATTAAGGACTAGGGGTAGGGTCAGGGTTAACTGCCTGGGTTCGGGGAATGGTTAGGGTCAGGGTTAAGGTTCACGGATAGGGTTAGTGTTAAGGGTTACGGGTAGGTTTAGGGTTCAGGGTTAGAGTTAGCATTAGGGCTTAAGGTTAGGATTAGGCGGTAGGTTCGATTTAGGGTTAGATCTAGGCGTTCGGGTAAGGGCTAGCGTTAGGGTTCAGAGATAGGGTTAGGTTTAATGCTTAGGATTAGGGTTAGGGTTTGGGGTTAAAGTAAGTGTTAGGGGTTAGGTTTAAGGATCAAAGGTTAGGGTTATTTTTAGCTGTAGTGTTAGGGTTAGGGATAAGGGATCCCATTAGCATTAAGGGTCTTCCTTACTGTAGGGTTAAGGGTTAGGCTTAGAGTTAAAGGTTAAGGTTAGGGTCAGTGTTAAGATTTAGGGTGAGGGTTAACGGTTAGGGTAAAGGTTAAGCGTTAGGGTTAGGGATTAGTGATTAGGGTTTTTGGTTAGTGTTAGGGTTAGCGGTTAGGAGTTAGTGTTTTATGAAGGGGTATGGTTAGAATTAGGATTGGGGTTAGAGTTAGGGTGAGGTATAGGGGTTAGGTTTAGGGGTTAGTTTTAGGGTAAAAGGATAGGATTAGGGTTACGGGTTTGGCTTAGGTTTAGGGTTAAAGTTTACTGCTAGGGTTAGGGATAGGTTTCAGGCTTAGCTTTAGGGGTTCTGCTTAGGTTTAGGTGTTAGGTTAGTGTCAGGGGTAGGTCTAGTCGTGAGGGCAAGGTTCAGGGTTATCTTTAAAGAGCTAGGGATAGGTTTAATGGTTAGGATTAGGATTAGGGTTAAGGGTTAGGGTAAGGCTTAGGGGTGAGGGTGAAGGGTTAGGGTCAAGGGTTAGGGTTACTCTTAGGCATAGCGTTGGGTTTAGAAGTAAGGGTTACTGTCAGTGTTAGGGTTGTAGGTAGGGTTACGGTTAGGGTTAGCGGTTTAGAATTAGGGTTAGGGATTAGGTGTCACAGTGATGACTAGGAGATAGGGTTAGAATTATGGGATAGGGGTTGTTCTCAGGAAATGGGTTATGCATTAACGTTAGGATAAGAGGTTAAAGTTAGGCGCACGGTGAGGTTTACGTGTTAAGGGGAGAAATAGGAACAGGGTTGGGTGTTATGTTCAGGGTTAGGGTTATCTGTTAAAGGTATTGTTTATGCTTAGCGCACGGGCCCTGTCTGCATTAGGCGGGCGGGGGGAGTTTAGGGGGCTGGGATTGTACCCGGGAACCCACTCTATCATACTCTGGGTATGGGCCCGTGGGTTTCATGCAGGACACAGTGGTAGAGCCTCCTTTCACGCATGGCATGGGAGGATTGCAGGCTTTCTAAACTCTAAGAAAGCAAGAAGTCTGAGAATTAGATTTAGGGTTAGGATTCTGGTTAGGGTTAAGGATGAAGTTTAGTGTTAGGGTGAGGGCT
>NW_027182855.1:187500-192500 GCF_041146395.1 Eulemur rufifrons | reverse complement strand
TAGGATTAGGGTTAGGATTAAAGGTTAGCGTGAGAGTTAACGCTTAGGCTTAAGGTTAAGAGTTAGGGTTTAGGGTTAGGGTTAGGGTTAGGGTTAAGGTTAGTTTTAGGGTTAGAGTTTTGTGCTATGGTTTGTGTTAGCGGTTAGGGTTAGGTTTACTGGTGACGGTTAGGGTTACGTTTAGGGGTTAGCATTAGGGTTAGGGTTAGGGTTAAGGGATAGGATTAGGGTTAAGTGTTGGGCTTAGGGTTAGGGTTTAGTGTTAGGGTTAGCATTAAGGATTAGGGTTAGGTTCAGGGTTAAATGCTTGGGTGCGGGTAATGGTTAGGGTCAGGGTTAAGGTTCACGGATAGGGTTAGTGTTAAGGTTTACGTGTAGGTTTAGGGTTCAGGGTTAGAGTTAGCATTAGGGCTTAAGGTTAGGATTAGGTGGTAGGTTAGATTTAGGGTTAGATCTAGGCGTTAGGGTAAGGGCTAGCGTTAGGGTTAAGAGATAGGGTTAGGTTTAATGCTTAGGATTAGGGTTAGGGTTTGGGGTTAAAGTAAGTGTTAGGGGTTAGGTTTCAGGATCAAAGGTTAGGGTTATTTTTAGCTGTAGTGTTAGGGTTAGGGATAAGGGATCCCATTAGCATTAAGGGTCTTCCTTACTGTAGGATTAAGGGTTAGGCTTAGAGTTAAAGGTTAAGGATAGGGTCAGTGTTGAGATTTAGAGTGAGGGTTAACAGTTAGGGTAAAGGTTAAGCGTTAGGGTTAGGGATTAGTGATTAGGCTTTTTGGTTAGTGTTAGGGTTAGCGGTTAGGAGTTAGTGTTTTATGAAGGGGTATGGTTAGAATTAGGATTGGGGTTAGATTTAGGGTGAGTTTTAGGTGTTAGGTTTAGGGGTTAGTTTTAGGGTAAAAGGATAGGATTAGGGTTACGGGTTGGGCTTAGGTTTAGGGTTAAAGTTTACTGCTAGGGTTAGGGATAGGGTTCAGGGTTAGCTTTAGGGGTTCTGGTTAGGGTTAGGTGTTAGGTTAGTGTCAGGGTTAGGTCTAGTCGTGAGGGTAAGGTTTAGGGTAAGCTTTAAGAGCTAGGGTTAGGTTTAATGGTTAGGATTAGGATTAGGGTTAAGGGTTAGGGTAAGGCTTAGGGGTTAGGGTGAAGGGTTAGGGTCAAGGGTTAGGGTTTTTGTTAGGCATAGCGTTGGGGTTAGAAGTAAGGGTTACTGTCAGTGTTAGGGTTGTAGATAGGGTTACGGTTAGGGTTAGCGGTTTTGAATTAGGGTTAGGGATTAGGTGTCACAGTGATGACTAGGAGATAGGGATAGAATTATGGGATAGGGGTTGTTCTCAGGAAATGGGTTATGCATTAACGTTAGGATAAGTGGTTAAAATTAGGCGCACGGTGAGGTTTACGTGTTAAGGTGAGAAATAGGAACAGGGTTGGGTGTTATGTTCAGGGTTACGGTTATCTGTTAAAGGTATTGTTTTTGCTTAGCGCACGGGCCCTGTCTGCATTAGGCGGGCGGGGGGAGTTTAGGGATCTGGGATTGTACCAGGGAACCCACTCTGTCATACTCTGGGTATGGGCCCGTGGGTTTCATGCAGGACACAGTGGTAGAGCCTCCTTTCACGCATGGCATGGGAGGATTGCAGGCTTTCTAAACTCTAAGAAAGAAAGAAGTCTGAGAATGAGATTTAGGGTTGGATTATGGTTAGGGTTAAGGATGAAGTTTAGTGATAGGGTGAGGGCTTAGGGTTAGGGATTAGGGTTAGGGTTAAAGGTTACTCTTAGTTTTAACGGTTACACTTTGGTTTAGGGTTGAGGTTTACGGTTAGGGTTAAGATGAGCGGTTAGGTTTTGGTACAGGGTTAGGGTTAAGTGTTAGGTTTAGGGTTGAAGATTAGGATTAGGGTTAGTATTAAAGGTTAGCGTGAGAGTTAACGCTTAGGGTTAAGGTTAAGAGTTAGGGTTTAGGGTTAGGTTTAGGGTTAGGATTAGTTTTAGGGTTAGAGTTATGTGCTATGATTTGTGTTAGAGGTTAGGGTTAGGTTTACTGGTCACGGTGAGGGTTACATTTAGGGGTTAACATTAGGGTTAGGGTTAGGGTTAAGGGATAGGTTTAGGGTTAAGTTTTGGGCTTAGGGTTAGGGTTTAGTGTTAGGGTTAGCATTAAGGATTAGGGTTAGGGTCAGGGTTAAATGCTTGGGTGCGGGTAATGGTTAGGGTCAGGGTTAAGGTTCACGGATAGGGTTAGTGTTAAGGGTTATGGGTAGGTTTAGGGTTCAGGGTTAGAGTTAGCATTAGGGCTTAAGGTTAGGATTAGGCGGTAGGTTAGATTTAGGGTTAGATCTAGGCGTTAGGGTAAGGGCTAGCGTTAGGGTTAAGAGATATGGTTAGGTTTAATGCTTATTATTAGGGTTAGGGTTTGGGGTTAAAGTAAGTGTTAGGGGTTAGGTTTCAGGATCAAAGGTTAGGGTTATTTATAGCTGTAGTGTTAGGGTTAGGGATAAGGGATCCCATTACCATTAAGGGTCTTCCTTACTGTAGGATTAAGGGATAGGCTTAGAGTTAAATGTTAAGGTTAGGGTCAGTGTTAAGATTTAGGGTGAGGGTTAACAGTTAGGGTAAAGGTTAAGCGTTAGGGTTAGGGATTAGTGATTAGGGTTTTTGGTTAGTGTTAGGGTTAGCGGTTAGGAGTTAGTGTTTTATGAAGGGGTGTGGTTAGAATTAGGATTGGGGTTAGAGTTAGCGTGAGGTGTAGGGTTTAGGTGTAGGGGTTAGTTTTAGGGTAAAAGGATAGGATTAGGGTTACGGGTTGGGCTTAGGTTTTGGGTTAAAGTTTACTGCTAGGGTTAGGGATAGGGTTCAGGGTTAGCTTTAGGGGTTCTGGTTAGGGTTAGGTGTTAGGTTAGTGTCAGGGTTAGGTCTAATCGTGAGGGTAAGGTTTAGGGTCAGCTTTAAGAGCTAGGGTTAGGTTTAATGGTTAGGATTAGGATTAGGGTTAAGGGTTAGGGTAAGGCTTAGGGGTTAGGGTGAAGGGTTAGGGTCAAGGGTTAGGGTTTTTGTTAGGCATAGCGTTGGGGTTAGAAGTAAGGGTTACTGTCAGTGTCAGGGTTGTAGGTAGGGTTACGGTTAGGGTTAGCGGTTTAGAATTAGGGTTAAGGATTAGGTGTCACAGTGATGACTAGGAGATAGGGTTAGAATTATGGGATAGGGGTTGTTCTCAACAAATGGGTTATGCATTAACGTTAGGATAAGAGGTTAAAGTTAGGCGCACGGTGAGGTTTACGTGTTAAGGGGAGAAATAGGAACAGGGTTGGGAGTTATGTTCAGGGTTAGGGTTATCTGTTAAAGGTATTGTTTATGCTTAGCGCACGGGCCCTGTCTGCATTAGGCGGGCGGGGGGAGTTTAGGGGGCTGGGATTGTACCCGGGAACCCACTCTATCATACTCTGGGTATGGGCCCGTGGGTTTCATGCAGGACACAGTGGTAGAGCCTCCTTTCACGCATGGCATGGGAGGATTGCAGGCTTTCTAAACTCTAAGAAAGGAAGAAGTCTGAGAATTAGATTTAGGGTTAGGATTATGGTTAGGGTTAAGGATGAAGTTTAGTGTTAGGGTGAGGGCTTAGGGTTAGGGATTAGGGTTAGGGTTAAAGGTTACTCTTAGGTTTAACGGTTCCACTGTGGTTTAGGGTTGAGGTTTACGGTTAGGGTTAAGATGAGGGGTTAGGGTTTGGTACAGCGTTAGAGTTAAGTATTAGGTTTAGTGTTGAAGATTAGGATTAGGGTTAGGATTAAAGGTTAGCGTGAGAGTTAATGCTTAGGGTTAAGTTTAAGAGTTAGGGTTTAGGGTTAGGGTTAGGGTTAGGGTTAGGGTTAGTTTTAGGGTTAGAGTTTTGTGCTATGGTTTGTGTTAGCGGTTAGGGTTAGGTTTACTGGTGACGGTTAGGGTTACGTTTAGGGGTTAGCATTAGGGTTAGGGTTAGGGTTAAGGGATAGGATTAGGGTTAAGTGTTGGGCTTAGGGTTAGGGTTTAGTGTTAGGGTTAGCATTAAGGATTAGGGTTAGGGTCAGGGTTAAATGCTTGGGTGCGGCTAATGGTTAGGGTCAGGGTTAAGGTTCACGGATAGGGTTAGTGTTAAGGTTTACGTGTAGGTTTAGGGTTCAGGGTTAGAGTTAGCATTAGGGCTTAAGGGTAGGATTAGGTGGTAGGTTAGATTTAGGGTTAGATCTAGGCGTTAGGGTAAGGGCTAGCGTTAGGGTTAAGAGATAGGGTTAGGTTTAATGCTTAGGATTAGGGTTAGGGTTTGGGGTTAAAGTAAGTGTTAGGGGTTAGGTTTCAGGATCAAAGGTTAGGGTTATTTTTAGCTGTAGTGTTAGGGTTAGGGATAAGGGATCCCATTAGCATTAAGGGTCTTCCTTACTGTAGGATTAAGGGTTAGGCTTAGAGTTAAAGGTTAAGGTTAGGGTCAGTGTTGAGATTTAGAGTGAGGGTTAACAGTTAGGGTAAAGGTTAAGCGTTAGGGTTAGGGATTAGTGATTAGGCTTTTTGGTTAGTGTTAGGGTTAGCGGTTAGGAGTTAGTGTTTTATGAAGGGGTATGGTTAGAATTAGGATTGGGGTTAGATTTAGGGTGAGGTTTAGGTGTTAGGTTTAGGGGTTAGTTTTAGGGTAAAAGGATAGGATTAGGGTTTCGGGTTGGGCTTAGGTTTAGGGTTGAAGTTTACTGCTAGGGTTAGGGATAGGGTTCAGGGTTAGCTTTAGGGGTTCTGGTTAGGGTTAGGTGTTAGGTTAGTGTCAGGGTTAGGTCTAGTCGTGAGGGTAAGGTTTAGGGTCAGCTTTAAGAGCTAGGGTTAGGTTTAATGGTTAGGATTAGGATTAGGGTTAAGGGTTAGGGTAAGGCTTAGGGGTTAGGGAGAAGGGTTAGGGTCAAGGGTTAGGGTTTTTGTTAGGGTCAGGGTCAGGGTCAGGAGTTAGGGGTTAGGGTTAGGGTTAGGGGTTAGGGTTAGGGTTAGGG
>NW_027182855.1:160000-170000 GCF_041146395.1 Eulemur rufifrons | reverse complement strand
TAGAGTTAGGGATAGGGTTAGGGTTTTTGTTAGGCATAGCGTTGGGGTTAGAAGTAAGGGTTACTGTCAGTGTTAGGGTTGTAGGTAGGGTTACGGTTAGGGTTAGCGGTTTAGAATTAGGGTTAGGGATTAGGTGTCACAGTGATGACTAGGAGATAGGGTTAGAATTATGGGATAGGGGTTGTTCTCAGAAAATGGGTTATGCATTCACGTTAGGATAAGAGGTTAAAGTTAGGCGCACGGTGAGGTTTACGTGTTAAGGGGAGAAATAGGAACAGGGTTGGGTGTTATGTTCAGGGTTAGGGTTATCTGTTAAAGGTATTGTTTATGCTTAGCGCACGGGCCCTGTCTGCATTAGGCGGGCGGGGGGAGTTTAGGGGGCTGGGATTGTACCCGGGAACCCACTCTATCATACTCTGGGTATGGGCCCTTGGGTTTCATGCAGGACACAGTGGTAGAGCCTCCTTTCACGCATGGCATGGAAGGATTGCAGGCTTTCTAAACTCTAAGAAAGCAAGAAGTCTGAGAATGAGATTTAGGGTTGGATTATGGTTAGGGTTAAGGATGAAGTTTAGTGTTAGGGTGAGGGCTTAGGGTTAGGGATTAGGGTTAGGGTTAAAGATTACTCTTAGGTTTAACGGTTACACTTTGGTTTAGGGTTGAGGTTTACATGTAGGGTTAAGATGAGCGGTTAGGGTTTGGTACAGGGTTAGGGTTAAGTGTTAGGATTAGGGTTGAAGATTAGGATTAGGGTTAGGATTAAAGGTTAGCGTGAGAGTTAACGCTTAGGGTTAAGGTTAAGAGTTAGGGTTTATGGTTAGGGTTAGTGTTAGGGTTAGTTTTAGGGTTAGAGTTATGTGCTATGATTTGTGTTAGAGGTTAGGGTTAGGTTTACTGGGCACTGATAGGGTTACGTTTAGGGGTTAGCATTAGGGTTAGGGTTAGGGTTAAGGGATAGGATTAGGGTTAAGTTTTGGGCTTAGGGTTAGGGTTTAGTCTTAGGGTTAGCATTAAGGATTAGGTTTAGGGTCAGGGTTAAATGCTTGGGTGCGGGTAATGGTTAGGGTCAGGGTTAAGGTTCTCGGATAGGGTTAGTGTTAAGGGTTATGGGTAGGTTTAGGGTTCAGGGTTAGAGTTAGCATTAGGGCTTAAGGTTAGGATTAGGCGGTAGGTTAGATTTAGGGTTAGATCTAGGCGTTATGGTAAGGGCTAGCGTTAGTGTTAAGAGATAGGGTTAGGTTTAATGCTTATTATTAGGGTTAGGGTTTGGGGTTAAAGTAAGTGTTAGGGGTTAGGTTTCAGGATCAAAGGTTAGGGTTATTTTTAGCTGTAGTGTTAGGGTTAGGGATAAGGGATCCCATTAGCATTAAGGGTCTTCCTTACTGTAGGATTAAGGGATAGGCTTAGAGTTAAAGGTTAAGGTTAGGGTCAGTGTTAAGATTTAGGGTGAGGGTTAACAGTTAGGGTAAAGGTTAAGAGTTAGGGTTAGGGATTAGTGATTAGGGTTTTTGGTTAGTGTTAGGGTTAGCGGTTAGGAGTTAGTGTTTTATGAAGGGGTATGGTTAGAATTAGGATTGGGTTTAGAGTTAGCGTGAGGTGTAGGGGTTAGGTTTAGGGGTTAGTTTTAGGGTAAAAGGATAGGATTAGGGTTACGGGTTGGGCTTAGGTTTAGGGTTAAAGTTTACTGCTAGGGTTAGGGATAGGGTTCAGGGTTAGCTTTAGGGGTTCTGGTTAGGGTTAGGTGTTAGGTTAGTGTCAGGGTTAGGTCTAGTCGTGAGGGTAAGGTTTAGGGTTAGCTTTAAGAGCTAGGGTTAGGTTTAATGGTTAGGATTAGGATTAGGGTTAAGGGTTAGGGTAAGGCTTAGGGGTTAGGGTGAAGGGTTAGGGTCAAGGGTTAGGGTTTTTGTTAGGCATAGCGTTGGGGTTAGAAGTAAGGGTTACTGTCAGTGTTAGGGTTGTAGGTAGGGTTACGGTTAGGGTTAGCGGTTTAGAATTAGGGTTAGGGATTAGGTGTCACAGTGATGACCAGGAGATAGGGTTAGAGTTATGGGATAGGGGTTGTTCTCAACAAACGTGTTATGCATTAACGTTAGGATAAGAGGTTAAAGTTAGGCGCACGGTGAGGTTTACGTGTTAAGGGGAGAAATAGGAACAGGGTTGGGTGTTATGTTCAGGGTTAGGGTTATCTGTTAAAGGTATTGTTTATGCTTAGCGCACGGGCCCTGTCTGCATTAGGCGGGCAGGGGTAGTTTAGGGGGCTGGGATTGTACCCGGGAACCCACTCTATCATACTCTGGGTATGGGCCCGTGGGTTTCATGCAGGACACAGTGGTAGAGCCTCCTTTCACGCATGGCATGGGAGGATTGCAGGCTTTCTAAACTCTAAGAAAGCAAGAAGTCTGAGAATTAGATTTAGGGTTAGGATTATGGTTAGGATTAAGGATGAAGTTTAGTGTTAGGGTGAGGGCTTAGGGTTAGGTATTAGGGTTAGGGTTAAAGGTTACTCTTAGGTTTAACGGTTCCACTGTGGTTTAGGGTTGAGGTTTACGGTTAGGGTTAAGATGAGGGGTTAGGGTTTGGTACAGCGTTAGAGTTAAGTATTAGGTTTAGTGTTGAAGATTAGAATTAGGGTTAGGATTAAAGGTAAGCGTGAGAGTTAACGCTTAGGGTTAAGGTTAAGAGTTAGGGTTTAGGGTTAGGTTTAGGGTTAGTGTTAGTTTTAGGGTTAGAGTTATGTGCTATGGTTTGTGTTAGCGGTTAGGGTTAGGTTTACTGGTGACGGTTAGGGTTACGTTTAGGGGTTAGCATTAGGGTTAGGGTTAGGGTTAAGGGATAGGATTAGGGTTAAGTGTTGGGCTTAGGGTTAAGGGTTAGTGTTAGGGTTAGCATTAAGGATTAGGGTTAGGGTCAGGGTTAAATGCTTGGGTGCGGGTAATGGTTAGGGTCAGGGTTAAGGTTCACGGATAGGGTTAGTGTTAAGGGTTACGGGTCGTTTTAGGGTTCAGGGTTTGAGTTAGCATTAGGGCTTAAGGTTAGGATTAGCTGGTAGGTTAGATTTAGGGTTAGATCTAGGCGTTAGGGTAAGGGCTAGCGTTAGGGTTAAGAGATAGGGTTAGGTTTAATGCTTATTATTAGGGTTAGGGTTTGGGGTTAAAGTAAGTGTTAGGGGTTAGGTTTCAGGATCAAAGGTTAGGGTTATTTTTAGCTGTAGTGTTAGGGTTAGGGATAAGGGATCCCATTAGCATTAAGGGTCTTCCGTACTCTAGGGTTATGGGTTAGGCTTAGAGTTAAAGGTTAAGGTTAGGGTCAGTGTTAAGATTTAGGGTGAGGGTTAACAGTTAGGGTAAAGGTTAAGCGTTAGGGTTAGGGATTAGTCATTAGGATTTTTGGTTAGTGTTAGGGTTAGCGTTTAGGAGTTAGTGTTTTATGAAGGGGTTTGGTTAGAATTAGGATTGAGGTTAGAGTTAGGGTGTGGTTTAGGTTTTGGTTTAGGGGTTAGTTTTAGGGTAAAAGGATAGGATTAGGGTTACGGGTTGGGCTTAGGTTTAGGGTTAAAGTTTACTGCTAGGGTTAGGGATAGGGTTCAGGGTTAGCTTTAGGGGTTCTGGTTAGGGTTAGGTGTTAGGTTAGTGTCAGGGTTAGGTCTAGTCGTGAGGGTAAGGTTTAGGGTTAGCTTTAAGAGCTAGGGTTAGGTTAATGGTTAGGATTAGGATTAGGGTTAAGGGTTAGGGTAAGGCTTAGGGGTTAGGGTGAAGGGTTAGGGTCAAGGGTTAGGGTTTTTGTTAGGCATAGCGTTGGGTTTAGAAGTAAGGGTTACTGTCAGTGTTAGGGTTGTAGGTAGGGTTACGGTTAGGGTTAGCGGTTTAGAATTAGGGTTAGGGATTAGGTGTCACAGTGATGACTAGGAGATAGGGTTAGAATCATAGGATGGGGTTGTTCTCAGGAAATGGGTTTTGCATTAACGTTAGGATAAGAGGTTAAAGTTAGGCGCACGGTGAGGTTTACGTGTTAAGGGGAGAAATAGGAACAGGGTTGGGTGTTTGTTCAGGGTTAGGGTTATCTGTTAAAGGTATTGTTTATGCTTAGCGCACGGGCCCTGTCTGCATTAGGCGGGCGGGGGGGAGTTTTGGGGGCTGGGATTGTACCCGGGAACCCACTCTATCATACTCTGGGTATGGGTCCGTGGGTTTCATACAGGACACAGTGGTAGAGCCTCCTTTCACGCATGGCATGGGAGGATTGCAGGCTTTCTAAACTCTAAGAAAGCAAGAAGTCTGAGAATTAGATTTAGGGTTAGGATTATGGTTAGGGTTAAGGATGAAGTTTAGTGTTAGGGTGAGGGCTTAGGGTTAGGGCTTAGGGTTAGGGTTAAAGGTTACTCTTAGGTTTAACGGTTACACTTTGGTTTAGGGTTGAGGTTTGCGGTTAGGGTTAAGATGAGGGGTTAGGGTTTGGTACAGGGTTAGGGTTAAGTGTAAGGTTTAGGGTTGAAGATTAGGATTAGGGTTAGGATTATAGGATAGCGTGAGAGTTAACGCTTAGGGTTAAGGTTAAGAGTTAGGGTTTAGGGTTAGGGTTAGGGTTAGGGTTAGTTTTAGGGTTAGAGTTATGTGCTATGGTTTGTGTTAGAGGTTAGGGTTAGGTTTACTGGTGACGGTTAGGGTTACGTTTAGGGGTTAGCATTAGGGTTAGGGTTAGGGTTAGGGTTAAGGGATAGGATTACGGTTAAGTGTTGGCCTTAGGGTTAGGGTTTAGTGTTAGGGTTATCATTAAGGACTAGGGGTAGGGTCAGGGTTAAATGCCTGGGTGCGGGTAATGGTTAGGGTCAGGGTTAAGGTTCACGGATAGTGTTAGTGTTAAGGGTTACGGGTAGGTTTAGGGTTCAGGGTTAGAGTTAGCATTAGGGCTTAAGGTTAGGATTAGGCGGTAGGTTCGATTTAGGGTTAGATCTAGGCGTTCGGGTAAGGGCTAGCGTTAGGGTTAAGAGATAGGGTTAGGTTTAATGCTTAGGATTAGGGTTAGGGTTTGGGGTTAAAGTAAGTGTTAGGGGTTAGGTTTAAGGATGAAAGGTTACTGTTATTTTTAGCTGTAGTGTTAGGGTTACGGAAAAGGGATCCCATTAGCATTAAGGGTCTTCCTTACTGTAGGGTTAAGGGTTAGGCTTAGAGTTAAAGGTTAAGGTTAGGGTCAGTGTTAAGATTTAGGGTGAGGGTTAACGGTTAGGGTAAAGGTTAAGCGTTAGGGTTAGGGATTAGTGATTAGGGTTTTTGGTTAGTGTTAGGGTTAGCGGTTAGGAGTTAGTGTTTTATGAAGGGGTATGGTTAGAATTAGGATTGGGGTTAGAGTTAGGGTGAGGTATAGGGGTTAGGTTTAGGGATTAGTTTTAGGGTAAAAGGATAGGATTAGGGTTATGGGTTGGGCTTAGGTTTAGGGTTAAAGTTTACTGCTAGGGTTAGGGATAGGGTTCAGGCTTAGCTTTAGGGGTTCTGCTTAGGGTTAGGTGTTAGGTTAGTGTCAGGGTTAGGTCTAGTCGTGAGGGCAAGGTTCAGGGTTATCTTTAAGAGCTAGGGTTAGGTTTAATGGTTAGGATTAGGTTAGTGTGAAGGGTTAGGGTAAGGCTTAGGGGTTAGGGTGCAGGGTTAGTGTTTTTGTTAGGCATAGCGTTGGGGTTAGAAGTAAGGGTTACTGTCAGTGTTAGGGTTGTAGGTAGGGTTACGGTTAGGGTTAGCGGTTTAGAATTAGGGTTAGGGATTAGGTGTCACAGTGATGACTAGGAGATAGGGTTAGAATTATGGGATAGGGGTTGTTCTCAGGAAATGGGTTATGCATTAACGTTAGGATAAGAGGTTAAAGTTAGGCGCACGGTGAGGTTTACGTGTTAAGGGGAGAAATAGGAACAGGGTTGGGTGTTATGTTCAGGGTTAGGGTTATCTGTTAAAGGTTTTGTTTATGCTTAGCGCACGGGCCCTGTCTGCATTAGGCGGGCAGGGGTAGTTTAGGGGGCTGGGATTGTACCCGGGAACCCACTCTATCATACTCTGGGTATGGGCCCGTGGGTTTCATGCAGGACACAGTGGTAGAGCCTCCTTTCACGCATGGAATGGGAGGATTGCAGGCTTTCTAAACTCTAAGAAAGCAAGAAGTCTGAGAATTAGATTTAGGGTTAGGATTATGGTTAGGGTTAAGGATGAAGTTTAGTGTTAGGGTGAGGGCTTATTGTTACGGATTAGGGTTAGGGTTAAAGGTTACTCTTAGGTTTAACGGTTACACTTTGGTTTAGGGTTGAGGTTTACGGTTAGGGTTAAGATGAGGGGTTAGGGTTTGGTACAGGGTTAGGGTTAAGTGTAAGGTTTAGGGTTGAAGATTAGGATTAGGGTTATGATTATAGGATAGCGTGAGAGTTAACGCTTAGGGTTAAGGTTAAGAGTTAGGGTTTAGGGTTAGGTTTAGGGTTAGGGTTAGTTTTAGGGTTAGAGTTATGTGCTATGGTTTGTGTTAGAGGTTAGGGTTAGGTTTACTGGTGACGGTTAGGGTTACGTTTAGGGGTTAGCATTAGGGTTAGGGTTAGGGTTAGGGTTAAGGGATAGGATTACGGTTAAGTGTTGGCCTTAGGGTTAGGGTTTAGTGTTAGGGTTATCATTAAGGACTAGGGGTAGGGTCAGGGTTAAATGCCTGGGTGCGGGTAATGTTTAGGGTCAGGGTTAAGGTTCACGGATAGGGTTAGTGTTAAGGGTTACGGGTAGGTTTAGGGTTCAGGGTTAGAGTTAGCATTAGGGCTTAAGGTTAGGATTAGGCGGTAGGTTCGATTTAGGGTTAGATCTAGGCGTTCGGGTAAGGGCTAGCGATAGGGTTAAGAGATAGGGTTAGGTTTAATGCTTAGGATTAGGGTTAGGGTTTGGGGTTAAAGTAAGTGTTAGGGGTTAGGTTTAAGGATGAAAGGTTACTGTTATTTTTAGCTGTAGTGTTAGGGTTACGGAAAAGGATCCCATTAGCATTAAGGGTCTTCCTTACTGTAGGGTTAAGGGTTAGGCTTAGAGTTAAAGGTTAAGGTTAGGGTCAGTGTTAAGATTTAGGGTGAGGGTTAACGGTTAGGGTAAAGGTTAAGCGTTAGGGTTAGGGATTAGTGATTAGGGTTTTTGGTTAGTGTTAGGGTTAGCGGTTAGGAGTTAGTGTTTTATGAAGGGGTATGGTTAGAATTAGGATTGGGGTTAGAGTTAGGGTGAGGTATAGGGGTTAGGTTTAGGGGTTAGTTTTAGGGTAAAAGGATAGGATTAGGGTTACGGGTTGGGCTTAGGTTTAGGGTTAAAGTTTACTGCTAGGGTTAGGGATAGGGTTCAGGCTTAGCTTTAGGGGTTCTGCTTAGGGTTAGGTGTTAGGTTAGTGTCAGGGTTAGGTCTAGTCGTGAGGGCAAGGTTCAGGGTTATCTTTAAGAGCTAGGGTTAGGTTTAATGGTTAGGATTAGGATTAGGGTGAAGGGTTAGGGTAAGGCTTAGGGGTTAGGGTGCAGGGTTAGGGTTTTTGTTAGGCATAGCGTTGGGGTTAGAAGTAAGGGTTACTGTCAGTGTTAGGGTTGTAGGTAGGGTTACGGTTAGGGTTAGCGGTTTAGAATTAGGGTTAGGGATTAGGTGTCACAGTGATGACTAGGAGATAGGGTTAGAATTATGGGATAGGGGTTGTTCTCAGGAAATGGGTTATGCATTAACGTTAGGATAAGAGGTTAAAGCTAGGCGCACGGTGAGGTTTACGTGTTAAGGGGAGAAATAGGAACAGGGTTGGGTGTTATGTTCAGGGTTAGGGTTATCTGTTAAAGGTTTTGTTTATGCTTAGCGCACGGGCCCTGTCTGCATTAGGCGGGCGGGGGGAGTTTAGGGGGCTGGGATTGTACCCGGGAACCCACTCTATCATACTCTGTGTATGGGCCCGTGGGTTTCATGCAGGACACAGTGGTAGAGCCTCCTTTCACGCATGGCATGGGAGGATTGCAGGCTTTCTAAACTCTAAGAAAGTAAGAAGTCTGAGAATTAGATTTAGGGTTAGGATTATGGTTAGGGTTAAGGATGAAGTTTAGTGTTAGGGTGAGGGCTTAGGGTTAGGGATTAGGGTTAGGGTTAAAGGTTACTCTTAGGTTTAACGGTTACACTTTGGTTTAGGGTTGAGGTTTACGGTTAGGGTTATGATGAGGGGTTACGGTTTGGTACAGGGTTAGGGTTAAGTGTTAGGTTTAGGGTTAAAGATTAGGATTAGGGTTAGGATTAAAGGTTAGCGTGAGAGTTAACGCTTAGGGTTAAGGTTAAGAGTTAGGGTTTAGGGTTAGGGTTGGGGTTAGGTTTAGTTTTATGGTTAGAGTTATGTGCTATGTTTTGTGTTAGAGGTTAAGTTTAGGTTTACTGGTCACGGTTAGGGTTACGTTTAGGGGTTTGCGCTAGGGTTAGGGTTAAGGGATAGGATTAGGGTTAAGTGTTGGGCTTAGGGTTAGGGTTTAGTGTTAGTGTTATCATTAAGGATTAGGGGTACGGTCAGGGTTAAATGCTTGGGTGCGGGTAACGGTTAGGCTCAGGGTTAAGGTTCACGGATAGGGTTAGTGTTATGGGTTACGCGTAGGTTTAGGGTTCAGGGTTAGAGTTAGCATTAGGGCTTAAGGTTAGGATTAGGCGGTAGGTTCGATTTAGGGTTAGATCTAGGCGTTAGGGTAAGGGCTAGCGTTAGGGTTCAGAGATAGGGTTAGGTTTAATGCTTAGGATTAGGGTTAGGGTTTGGGGTTAAAGTAAGTGTTAGGGGTTAGGTTTAAAGATCCAAGGTTAGGGTTATTTTTAGCTGTAGTGTTAGGGTTAGGGATAAGGGATCCCATTAGCATTAAGGGTCTTCCTTACTGTAGGCTTAAGGGTTAGGCTTAGAGTTAAAGGTTCAGGTTAGGTTCAGTGTTAAGATTTAGGGTGAGGGTTAACGGTTAGGGTAAAGGTTAAGAGTTAGGGTTAGGGATTAGTGATTAGGGTTTTTGGTTAGTGTTAGGTTAGCGGTTAGTGTTTTATGAAGGGGTATGGTTAGAATTAGGATTGGGGTTAGAGTTAGGGTGAGGTATAGGGGTTAGGTTTAGGGGTTAGTTTTACGGTAAAAGGATAGGATTAGGGTTACAGGTTGGGCTTAGGTTTAGGGTTAAAGTTTACTGCTAGGGTTAGGGATAGGGTTCAGGGTTAGGGATAGGGTTCAGGGTTAGCTTTAGGGGTTCTGGTGAGGGTTAAGTGTTAGGTTAGTGTCAGGGTTAGGTCTAGTCGTGAGGGTAAGGTTTAGGGTTAGCTTTATGAGCTAGGGTTAGGTTTAATGGTTAGGATTAGGATTGGGGTTAAGGGTTAGGGTAAGTCTTAGGGCTTAGGATGAAGGGTTAGGGTCAAGTGTTAGGGTTTTTGTTAGGCATAGCGTTGGGGTTAGAAGTAAGGGTTACTGTCAGTGTTAGGGTTGTAGGTAGGGTTACGGTTACGGTTAGCGGTTTGGAATTAGGGTTAGGGATTAGGTGTCACAGTGATGACTAGGAGATAGGGTTAGAATTATGGGATAGGGGTTTTTCTCAGGAAATGGGTTATGCATTAACGTTAGTATAAGAGGTTAAAGTTAGGCGCACGGTGAAGTTTACGTGTTAAGGGGAGAAATAGGAACAGGGTTGGGTGTTTGTTCAGGGTTAGGGTTATCTGTTAAAGGTATTGTTTATGCTTAGCGCACGGGCCCTGTCTGCATTAGGCGGGCGGGGGGGAGTTTTGGGGGCTGGGATTGTACCCGGGAACCCACTCTATCATACTCTGGGTATGGGTCCGTGGGTTTCATACAGGACACAGTGGTAGAGCCTCCTTTCACGCATGGCATGGGAGGATTGCAGGCTTTCTAAACTCTAAGAAAGCAAGAAGTCTGAGAATTAGATTTAGGGTTAGGATTATGGTTAGGGTTAAGGATGAAGTTTAGTGTTAGGGTGAGGGCTTAGGGTTAGGGCTTAGGGTTAGGGTTAAAGGTT
>NW_027182855.1:147500-152500 GCF_041146395.1 Eulemur rufifrons | reverse complement strand
TTAGGGTTAAGGGTTAGGGTAAGGCTTAGGGGTTAGGGTGCAGGGTTAGGGTTTTTGTTAGGCATAGCGTTGGGGTTAGAAGTAAGGGTTACTGTCAGTGTTAGGGTTGTAGGTAGGGTTACGGTTAGGGTTAGCGGTTTAGAATTAGGGTTAGGGATTAGGTGTCACAGTGATGACTAGGAGATAGGGTTAGAATTATGGGATAGGGGTTGTTCTCAGGAAATGCGTTATGCATTAACGTTAGGATAAGAGGTTAAAGTTAGGCGCACGGTGAGGTTTACGTGTTAAGGGGAGAAATAGGAACAGGGTTGGGTGTTATGTTCAGGGTTAGGGTTATCTGTTAAAGGTATTGTTTATGCTTAGCGCACGGGCCCTGTCTGCATTAGGCGGGCGGGGGGGGAGTTTTGGGGGCTGGGATTGTACCCGGGAACCCACTCTATCATACTCTGGGTATGGGTCCGTGGGTTTCATACAGGACACAGTGGTAGAGCCTCCTTTCACGCATGGCATGGGAGGATTGCAGGCTTTCTAAACTCTAAGAAAGCAAGAAGTCTGAGAATTAGATTTAGGGTTAGGATTATGGTTAGGGTTAAGGATGAACTTTAGTGTTAGGGTGAGGGCTTAGGGTTAGGGATTAGGGTTAGGGTTAAAGGTTACTCTTAGGTTTAACGGTTACACTTTGGTTTACGGTTGAGGTTTACGGTTAGGGTTAAGATGAGGGGTTAGGTTTTGGTACAGGGTTAGGGTTAAGTGTAAGGTTTAGGGTTGAAGATTAGGATTAGGGTTAGGATTATAGGATAGCGTGAGAGTTAACGCTTAGGGTTAAGGTTAAGAGTTAGGGTTTAGGGTTAGGTTTAGGGTTAGGGTTAGTTTTAGGGTTAGAGTTATGTGCTATGGTTTGTGTTAGCGGTTAGGGTTAGGTTTACTGGTGACGGTTAGGGTTACGTTTAGGGGTTAGCATTAGGGTTAGGGTTAGGGTTAGGGTTAAGGGATAGGATTACGGTTAAGTGTTGGCCTTAGGGTTAGGGTTTAGTGTTAGGGTAATCATTAAGGATTAGGGGTAGGGTCAGGGTTAAATACCTGGGTGCGGGTAATGGTTAGGGTCAGGGTTAAGGTTCACGGACAGGGTTAGTGTTAAGGGTTACGGGTAGGTTTAGGGTTCAGGGTTAGAGTTAGCATTAGGGCTTAAGGTTAGGATTAGGCGGTAGGTTCGATTTAGGGTTAGATCTAGGCGTTCGGGTAAGGGCTAGCGTTAGGGTTAAGAGATAGGGTTAGGTTTAATGCTTAGGATTAGGGTTAGGGTTTGGGGTTAAAGTAAGTGTTAGGGGTTAGGTTTAAGGATCAAAGGTTAGGGTTATTTTTAGCTGTAGTGTTAGGGTTAGGGATAAGGGATCCCATTAGCATTAAGGGTCTTCCTTACTCTAGGGTTAAGGGTTAGGCTTAGAGTTAAAGGTTAAGGTTAGGGTCAGTGTTAAGATTTGGGGTGAGGGTTAACGGTTATGGTAAAGGTTAAGCGTTAGGGTTAGGGATTAGTGATTAGGGTTTTTGGTTAGTGTTAGGGTTAGCGGTTAGGAGTTAGTGTTTTATGAAGGGGAATGGTTAGAATTAGAATTGGGGTTAGAGTTAGGGTGAGGTATAGGGGTTAGGTTTAGGGTAAAAGGATAGGATTAGGGTTACCGGTTGGGCTTAGGTTTAGGGTTAAAGTTTAGTGCTAGGGTAAGGGATAGGGTTCAGGGTTAGCTTTAGGGGTTCTGGTTAGGGTTAGGTGTTAGGTTAGTGTCAGGGTTAGGTCTAGTCGTGAGGGTAAGGTTTAGGGTTAGCTTTAAGAGCTAGGGTTAGGTTTAATGGTTGGGATTAGGATTAGGGTTAAGGGTTAGGGTAAGGCTTAGGGGTTAGGGTGAAGTGTTAGGGTCAAGGGTTAGGGTTTTTCTTAGGCATAGCGTTGGGGATAGAAGTAAGGGTTACTGTCAGTGTCAGGGTTGTAGGTAGGGTTACGGTTAGGGTTAGCGGTTTAGAATTAGGGTTAGGGATTAGGTGTCACAGTGATGACTAGGAGATAGGGTTAGAATTATGGGATAGGGGTTGTTCTCAGGAAATGGGTTATGCATTAACGTTAGGATAAGAGGTTAAAGTTAGGCGCACGGTGAGGTGTACGTGTTAAGGGGAGAAATAGGAACAGGGTTGGGTGTTATGTTCAGGGTTAGGGTTATCTGTTAAAGGTACTGTTTATGCTTAGTGCACGGGCCCTGTCTGCATTGGGCGGGCGGGGGGAGTTTAGGGGGCTGGGATTGTACCCGGGAACCCACTCTATCATACTCTGGGTATGAGCCCGTGGGTTTCATGCAGGACGCAGTGGTAGAGCCTCCTTTCACGCATGGCATGGGAGGATTGCAGGCTTTCTAAACTCTAAGAAAGCAAGAAGTCTGAGAATTAGATTTAGGGTTAGGATTTTGGTTAGGGTTAAGGATGAAGTTTAGTGTTAGGGTGAGGACTTAGGGTTAGGGATTAGGGTTAGGGTTAAAGGTTACTCTTAGGTTTAACGGTTACACTTTGGTTTAGGGTTGAGGTTTACGGTTAGGGATAAGAAGAGGGGTTAGGGTTTGGTACAGGGTTATTGTTAAGTGTTAGGTTTAGGGTTGAAGATTAGGATTAGGGTTAGGATTAAAGGTTAGCGTGAGAGTTAACGCTTAGTGTTAAGGTTAAGAGTTAGGGTTTAGGGTTAGGTTTAGGGTTAGGGTTAGTTTTAGGGTTAGAGTTATTTGCTATGGTTTGTGTTAGAGGTTAGGGTTAGGTTTACTGGTCACGGTTAGGGTTACGTTTAGGAGGTAGCATTAGGGTTAGGCTTAGGGTTAGGGTTAAGGGATAGGATTAGGGATAAGTGTTGGGCTTAGGGTTAGGGTTTAGTGTTAGGGTTAGCATTAAGGATTAGGGTTAGGGTCAGGGTTAAATGCTTGGGTGCGGGTAATGGTTAGGGTCAGGGTTAAGGTTCACGGATAGGGTTAGTGTTAAGGGTTACGGGTAGGTTTAGGGTTCAGGTTTAGAGTTACCATTAGGGCTTAAGGTTAGGATTAGGCGGTAGGTTCGATTTAGGGTTAGATCTAGGCGTTAGGGTAAGGGCTAGCGTTAAGGTTGAGAGATAGGGTTAGGTTTAATGCTTAGGATTAGGGTTAGGGTTTGGGGTTAAAGTAAGTGTTAGGGGTTAGGTTTAAGGATCAAAGTTTAGGGTTATTTTTAGCTGTAGTGTTAGGGTTAGGGATAAGGGATCCCATTAGCATTAAGGGTATTCCTTATTGTAGGGTTAAGGGTTACGCTTAGAGTTAAAGGTTAGGCTTAGGGTCAGTGTTAAGATTTAGGGTGAGGGATAACGGTTAGGGTAAAGGTTAAGCGTTAGGGTTAGGGATTAGTGATTAGGGATTTTGGTTAGTGTTAGGGTTAGCGGTTAGGAGTTAGTGTTTTATGAAGGGGTATGGTTAGAATTAGGAGTGGCGTTAGAGTTAGCGTGAGGTGTAGGGGTTAGGTTTAGGGGTTAGTTTTAGGGTAAAAGGATAGGATTAGGGTTACGGGTTGGGCTTAGGTTTAGGGTTAAAGTTTACTGCTACGGTTAGGGATAGGGATCAGGCTTAGCTTTAGGGGTTCTGGTTAGGGTTAGGTGTTAGGTTAGTGTCAGGGTTAGGTCTAGTCGTGAGGGTAAGGTTTAGGGTTAGCTTTCAGAGCTAGGGTTAGGTTTAATGATTAGGATTAGGATTAGGGTTAAGGTTTAGGGTAAGGCGTAGGGGTTAGGGTGAAGGGTTAGGGTCAAGGGTTAGGGTTTTTGTTAGGCATAGCGTTGGGGTTAGAAGTAAGGGTTACTGTCAGTGTTAGGGTTGTAGGTAGGGTTACGGTTAGGGTTAGCGGTTTAGAATTAGGGTTAGGGATTAGGTGTCACAGTGATGACTAGGAGATAGGGTTAGAATTATGGGATAGGGGTTGTTCTCAGGAAATGGGTTATGCATTAACGTTAGGATAAGAGGTTAAAGTTAGGCGCACGGTGAGGTTTACGTGTTAAGGGGAGAAATAGGAACAGGGTTGGGTGTTATGTTCAGGGTTAGGGTTATCTGTTAAAGTTATTGTTTATGCTTAGCGCACGGGCCCTGTCTGCATTAGGCGGGCGGGGGGAGTTTAGGGGGCTGGGATTGTACCCGGGAACCCACTCTATCATACTCTGGGTATGGGTCCGTGGGTTTCATGCAGGACACAGTGGTAGAGCCTCCTTTCACGCATGGCATGGAGGATTGCAGGCTTTCTAAACTCTAAGAAAGCAAGAAGTCTGAGAATTAGATTTAGGGTTAGGATTATGGTTAGGGTTAAGGATGAAGTTTAGTGTTAGGGTGAGGGCTTAGGGTTAGGGATTAGGGTTAGGGTTAAATGTTACTCTTAGGTTTAACGGTTCCACTGTGGTTTAGGGTTGAGGTTTACGGTTAGGGTTAAGATGAGGGGTTAGGGTTTGGTACAGCGTTAGAGTTAAGTATTAGGTTTAGTGTTGAAGATTAAGATTAGGGTTAGGATTAAAGTTTAGCGTGAGAGTTAACGCTTAGGGTTAAGGTTAAGAGTTAGGGTTTAGGGTTAGGTTTAGGGTTAGTGTTAGTTTTAGGGTTAGAGTTATGTGCTATGGTTTGTGTTAGCGGTTAGGGTTAGGTTTACTGGTGACGGTTAGGGTTACGTTTAGGGGTTGGCATTAGGGTTACGGTTACGGTTAAGGGATAGGATTAGGGTTAAGTGTTGGGCTTAGGGTTAGGGTTTAGTGTTAGGGTTAGCATTAAGGATTAGGGTTAGGGTCAGGGTTAAATGCTTGGGTGCGGGTAATGGTTAGGGTCAGGGTTAAGGTTCACGGATAGGGTTAGTGTTAAGGGTTACGGGTAGGTTTAGGGTTCAGGGTTAGAGTTAGCATTAGGACTTAAGTTTAGGATTAGGCGGTAGGTTAGATTTAGGGTTAGATCTAGGCGTTAGGGTAAGGGCTAGCG
>NW_027182855.1:132500-137500 GCF_041146395.1 Eulemur rufifrons | reverse complement strand
TTAGTGTTAGGGTGAGGGCTTAGGGTTAGGGATTAGGGTTAGGGTTAAAGGTTACTCTTAGGTTTAACGGTTACACTTTGGTTTACGGTTGAGGTTTACGGTTAGGGTTAAGATGAGGGGTTAGGTTTTGGTACAGGGTTAGGGTTAAGTGTAAGGTTTAGGGTTGAAGATTAGGATTAGGGTTAGGATTATAGGATAGCGTGAGAGTTAACGCTTAGGGTTAAGGTTAAGAGTTAGGGTTTAGGGTTAGGTTTAGGGTTAGGGTTAGTTTTAGGGTTAGAGTTATGTGCTATGGTTTGTGTTAGCGGTTAGGGTTAGGTTTACTGGTGACGGTTAGGGTTACGTTTAGGGGTTAGCATTAGGATTAGGGTTAGGGTTAGGGTTAAGGGATAGGATTACGGTTAAGTGTTGGCCTTAGGGTTAGGGTTTAGTGTTAGGGTAATCATTAAGGATTAGGGGTAGGGTCAGGGTTAAATACCTGGGTGCGGGTAATGGTTAGGGTCAGGGTTAAGGTTCACGGATAGGGTTAGTGTTAAGGGTTACGGGTAGGTTTAGGGTTCAGGGTTAGAGTTAGCATTAGGGCTTAAGGTTAGGATTAGGCGGTAGGTTCGATTTAGGGTTAGATCTAGGCGTTCGGGTAAGGGCTAGCGTTAGGGTTAAGAGATAGGGTTAGGTTTAATGCTTAGGATTAGGGTTAGGGTTTGGGGTTAAAGTAAGTGTTAGGGGTTAGGTTTAAGGATCAAAGGTTAGGGTTATTTTTAGCTGTAGTGTTAGGGTTAGGGATAAGGGATCCCATTAGCATTAAGGGTCTTCCTTACTGTAGGGTTAAGGGTTAGGCTTAGAGTTAAAGGTTAAGGTTAGGGTCAGTGTTAAGATTTGGGGTGAGGGTTAACGGTTATGGTAAAGGTTAAGCGTTAGGGTTAGGGATTAGTGATTAGGGTTTTTGGTTAGTGTTAGGGTTAGCGGTTAGGAGTTAGTGTTTTATGAAGGGGAATGGTTAGAATTAGAATTGGGGTTAGAGTTAGGGTGAGGTATAGGGGTTAGGTTTAGGGTAAAAGGATAGGATTAGGGTTACCGGTTGGGCTTAGGTTTAGGGTTAAAGTTTAGTGCTAGGGTAAGGGATAGGGTTCAGGGTTAGCTTTAGGGGTTCTGGTTAGGGTTAGGTGTTAGGTTAGTGTCAGGGTTAGGTCTAGTCGTGAGGGTAAGGTTTAGGGTTAGCTTTAAGAGCTAGGGTTAGGTTTAATGGTTGGGATTAGGATTAGGGTTAAGGGTTAGGGTAAGGCTTAGGGGTTAGGGTGAAGTGTTAGGGTCAAGGGTTAGGGTTTTTCTTAGGCATAGCGTTGGGGATAGAAGTAAGGGTTACTGTCAGTGTCAGGGTTGTAGGTAGGGTTACGGTTAGGGTTAGCGGTTTAGAATTAGGGTTAGGGATTAGGTGTCACAGTGATGACTAGGAGATAGGGTTAGAATTATGGGATAGGGGTTGTTCTCAGGAAATGGGTTATGCATTAACGTTAGGATAAGAGGTTAAAGTTAGGCGCACGGTGAGGTGTACGTGTTAAGGGGAGAAATAGGAACAGGGTTGGGTGTTATGTTCAGGGTTAGGGTTATCTGTTAAAGGTATTGTTTATGCTTAGTGCACGGGCCCTGTCTGCATTGGGCGGGCGGGGGGAGTTTAGGGGGCTGGGATTGTACCCGGGAACCCACTCTATCATACTCTGGGTATGAGCCCGTGGGTTTCATGCAGGACGCAGTGGTAGAGCCTCCTTTCACGCATGGCATGGGAGGATTGCAGGCTTTCTAAACTCTAAGAAAGCAAGAAGTCTGAGAATTAGATTTAGGGTTAGGATTTTGGTTAGGGTTAAGGATGAAGTTTAGTGTTAGGGTGAGGACTTAGGGTTAGGGATTAGGGTTAGGGTTAAAGGTTACTCTTAGGTTTAACGGTTACACTTTGGTTTAGGGTTGAGGTTTACGGTTAGGGATAAGAAGAGGGGTTAGGGTTTGGTACAGGGTTATTGTTAAGTGTTAGGTTTAGGGTTGAAGATTAGGATTAGGGTTAGGATTAAAGGTTAGCGTGAGAGTTAACTCTTAGTGTTAAGGTTAAGAGTTAGGGTTTAGGGTTAGGGTTAGGGTTAGGGTTAGTTTTAGGGTTAGAGTTATTTGCTATGGTTTGTGTTAGAGGTTAGGGTTAGGTTTACTGGTCACGGTTAGGGTTACGTTTAGGAGGTAGCATTAGGGTTAGGCTTAGGGTTAGGGTTAAGGGATAGGATTAGGGATAAGTGTTGGGCTTAGGGTTAGGATTTAGTGTTAGGGTTAGCATTAAGGATTAGGGTTAGGGTCAGGGTTAAATGCTTGGGTGCGGGTAATGGTTAGGTTCAGGGTTAAGGTTCACGGATAGGGTTAGTGTTAAGGGTTACGGGTAGGTTTAGGGTTCAGGTTTAGAGTTACCATTAGGGCTTAAGGTTAGGATTAGGCGGTAGGTTCGATTTAGGGTTAGATCTAGGCGTTAGGGTAAGGGCTAGCGTTAAGGTTGAGAGATAGGGTTAGGTTTAATGCTTAGGATTAGGGTTAGGGTTTGGGGTTAAAGTAAGTGTTAGGGGTTAGGTTTAAGGATCAAAGTTTAGGGTTATTTTTAGCTGTAGTGTTAGGGTTAGGGATAAGGGATCCCATTAGCATTAAGGGTATTCCTTATTGTAGGGTTAAGGGTTACGCTTAGAGTTAAAGGTTAGGCTTAGGGTCAGTGTTAAGATTTAGGGTGAGGGATAACGGTTAGGGTAAAGGTTAAGCGTTAGGGTTAGGGATTAGTGATTAGGGATTTTGGTTAGTGTTAGGGTTAGCGGTTAGGAGTTAGTGTTTTATGAAGGGGTATGGTTAGAATTAGGAGTGGCGTTAGAGTTAGCGTGAGGTGTAGGGGTTAGGTTTAGGGGTTAGTTTTAGGGTAAAAGGATAGGATTAGGGTTACGGGTTGGGCTTAGGTTTAGGGTTAAAGTTTACTGCTACGGTTAGGGATAGGGATCAGGCTTAGCTTTAGGGGTTCTGGTTAGGGTTAGGTGTTAGGTTAGTGTCAGGGTTAGGTCTAGTCGTGAGGGTAAGGTTTAGGGTTAGCTTTCAGAGCTAGGGTTAGGTTTAATGATTAGGATTAGGATTAGGGTTAAGGTTTAGGGTAAGGCGTAGGGGTTAGGGTGAAGGGTTAGGGTCAAGGGTTAGGGTTTTTGTTAGGCATAGCGTTGGGGTTAGAAGTAAGGGTTACTGTCAGTGTTAGGGTTGTAGGTAGGGTTACGGTTAGGGTTAGCGGTTTAGAATTAGGGTTAGGGATTAGGTGTCACAGTGATGACTAGGAGATAGGGTTAGAATTATGGGATAGGGGTTGTTCTCAGGAAATGGGTTATGCATTAACGTTAGGATAAGAGGTTAAAGTTAGGCGCACGGTGAGGTTTACGTGTTAAGGGGAGAAATAGGAACAGGGTTGGGTGTTATGTTCAGGGTTAGGGTTATCTGTTAAAGTTATTGTTTATGCTTAGCGCACGGGCCCTGTCTGCATTAGGCGGGCGGGGGGAGTTTAGGGGGCTGGGATTGTACCCGGGAACCCACTCTATCATACTCTGGGTATGGGTCCGTGGGTTTCATGCAGGACACAGTGGTAGAGCCTCCTTTCACGCATGGCATGGAGGATTGCAGGCTTTCTAAACTCTAAGAAAGCAAGAAGTCTGAGAATTAGATTTAGGGTTAGGATTATGGTTAGGGTTAAGGATGAAGTTTAGTGTTAGGGTGAGGGATTAGGGTTAGGGATTAGGGTTAGGGTTAAATGTTACTCTTAGGTTTAACGGTTCCACTGTGGTTTAGGGTTGAGGTTTACGGTTAGGGTTAAGATGAGGGGTTAGGGTTTGGTACAGCGTTAGAGTTAAGTATTAGGTTTAGTGTTGAAGATTAAGATTAGGGTTAGGATTAAAGTTTAGCGTGAGAGTTAACGCTTAGGGTTAAGGTTAAGAGTTAGGGTTTAGGGTTAGGTTTAGGGTTAGTGTTAGTTTTAGGGTTAGAGTTATGTGCTATGGTTTGTGTTAGCGGTTAGGGTTAGGTTTACTGGTGACGGTTAGGGTTACGTTTAGGGGTTGGCATTAGGGTTACGGTTACGGTTAAGGGATAGGATTAGGGTTAAGTGTTGGGCTTAGGGTTAGGGTTTAGTGTTAGGGTTAGCATTAAGGATTAGGGTTAGGGTCAGGGTTAAATGCTTGGGTGCGGGTAATGGTTAGGGTCAGGGTTAAGGTTCACGGATAGGGTTAGTGTTAAGGGTTACGGGTAGGTTTAGGGTTCAGGGTTAGAGTTAGCATTAGGACTTAAGTTTAGGATTAGGCGGTAGGTTAGATTTAGGGTTAGATCTAGGCGTTAGGGTAAGGGCTAGCGTTAGGGTTAAGAGATAGGGTTAGGTTTAATGCTTATTATTAGGGTTAGGGTTTGGGGTTAAAGTAAGTGTTCGGGGTTTGGTTTAAGGATCCAAGGTTAGGGTTATTTTTAGCTATAGTGTTAGGGTTAGGGATAAGGGATCCCATTAGCATTAAGGGTCTTCCTTACTGTAGGCTTAAGGGTTAGGCTTAGAGTTAAAGGTTAAGGTTAGGGTCAGTGTTAAGATTTAGGGTGAGGGTTAACGGTTAGGGTAAAGGTTAAGCGTTAGGGTTAGGGATTAGTGATTAGGGTTTCTGGTTAGTGTTAGGGTTAGCGGGTAGGAGTTAGTGTTTTATGAAGGGGTATGGTTAGAATTAGGATTGGGGTTAGAGTTAGGGTGAGGTATAGGGGTTAGGTTTAGGGGTTAGATTTAGGGTAAAAGGATAGGATTAGGGTTACGGGTTGGGCTTAGGTTTAGGGTTAAAGTTTACTGCTAGGGTTAGGGATAGGGTTCAGGGTTAGCTTTAGGGGTTCTGGTTAGGGTTAGGTGTTAGGTTAGTGTCAGGGTTAGGTCTAGTTGTGAGAGTAAGGTTTAGGGTTAGCTTTAAGAGCTAGGGTTAGGT
>NW_027182855.1:120000-122500 GCF_041146395.1 Eulemur rufifrons | reverse complement strand
GTGTTAGGGTTATCATTAAGGATTAGGGTTAGGGTCAGGGTTAAATGCTTGGGTGCGGGAAATAGTTAGCGTCAGGGTTAAGGTTCACGGATAGGGTTAGTATTAAGGGTTACGGGTAGGTTTAGGGTTCAGGGTTAGAGTTAGCATTAGGGCTTAAGGTTAGGATTAGGCGGTAGGTTAGATTTAGGGTTACATCTAGGCGTTAGGGTAAGGGCTAGCGTTAGGGTTAAGAGATAGGATTAGGTTTAATGCTTAGGTTTAGGGTGGGGTTTGGGGTTAAAGTAAGTGTTAGGGGTTAGGTTTAAGGATCAAAGGTTAGGGTTATTTTTAGCTGTAGTGTTAGGGTTAGGGATAAGGGATCCCATTAGCATTAAGGGTCTTCCTTACTGTAGGGTTAAGGGTTAGGCTTAGAGTTAAAGTTTCAGGTTAGGGTCAGTGTTAAGATTTAGGGTGAGGGTTAACGGTTAGGGTAAAGGTTAAGCGTTAGGGTTAGGGATTAGTGATTAGGATTTTTGGTTAGTGTTAGGGTTAGCGGTTAGGAGTTAGTGTTTTATGAAGGGGTATGGTTAGAATTAGGATAGGGTTAGAGTTAGGGTGAGGTATAGGGGTTAGGTTTAGGGGTTAGTTTTAGGGTAAAAGGATAGGATTAGGGTTACGGGTTGGGCTTAGGTTTAGGGTTAAAGTTTACTGCTAGGGTTAGGGATAGGGTTCAGGGTTAGCTTTAGGGGTTCTGGTTAGGGTTAGGTGTTAGGTTAGTGTCAGCGTTAGGTCTAGTCGTGAGGGTAAGGTTTAGGGTTAGCTTTAAGAGCTAGGGTTAGGTTTAATGGTTAGGATTAGGATTAGGGTTAAGGGTTAGGGTAAGGCTTAGGGGTTAGGGTGCAGGGTTAGGGTTTTTGTTAGGCATAGCGTTGGGGTTAGAAGTAAGGGTTACTGTCAGTGTTAGGGTTGTAGGTAGGGTTACGGTTAGGGTTAGCGGTTTAGAATTAGGGTTAGGGATTAGGTGTCACAGTGATGACTAGGAGATAGGGTTAGAATTATGGGATAGCGGTTGTTCTCAGGAAATGGGTTATGCATTAACGTTAGGATAAGAGGTTAAAGTTAGGCGCACGGTGAGGTTTACGTGTTAAGGGGAGAAATAGGAACAGGGTTGGGTGTTATGTTCAGGGTTAGGGTTATCTGTTAAAGGTATTGTTTATGCTTAGCACACGGGCCCTGTCTGCATTAGGCGGGCGGGGGGAGTTTAGCGGGCTGGGATTGTACCCGGGAAACCACTCTATCATACCCTGGGTATGGGCCCGTGGGTTTCATGCAGGACACAGTGGTAGAGCCTCCTTTCACGCATGGCGTGGGAGGATTGCAGGCATTCTAAACTCTAAGAAAGCAAGAAGTCTGAGAATTAGATTTAGGGTTAGGATTTTGGTTAGGGTTAAGGATGAAGTTTAGTGTTAGGGTGAGGGCTTAGGGTTAGGGATTAGGGTTAGGGTTAAAGGTTAGTCTTAGGTTTAACGGTTAAACTTTGGTTTAGGGTTGAGGTTTACGGTTAGGGTTTAGATGAGGGGTTAGGGTTTGGTACAGGGTTACGGTTAAGTGTTAGGTTTAGGGTTAAAGATTAGGATTAGGGTTAGGATTAAAGGTTAGCGTGAGAGTTAACGCTTAGGGTTAAGGTTAAGAGTTAGGGTTTAGGGTTAGGGTTAGGGTTAGGGATAGTTGTAGGGTTACAGTTATGTGCTATGGTTTGTGTTAGAGGTTAGGGTGAGGTTTACTGGTCACGGTTAGGGTTACGTTTATGGGGTAGCATTAGGGTTAAGGTTAAGGTTAAGGGATAGGATTAGGGATAAGTGTTGGGCTTAGGGTTAGGGTTTAGTGTTAGGGTTAGCATTAAGGATTAGGGTTAGGGTCAGGGCTAAAAGCTTGGGTGCGGGTAATGGTTAGGGTCAGGGTTAAGGTTCACGGATAGGGTTAGTGTTAAGGGTTACGGGTAGGTTTAGGGTTCAGGGATAGAGTTAAGGTTAGGGTTAGGGTTAAGGGGTTAGGGTTAGGGTAAGGGTCAGGGTCAGGGGTTAGGGGTTAGGGTTAGGGTTAGGGGTTACGGTTAGGGTTAGGGGTTAGGGTTAGGGTTAGGGATAGGGGGTTAGGGTTATGGTTGGGGTTGGGGTTAGGGTTAGGGTTAGGGGTTAGGGTTAGGGTTAGGGTTTAGGGTTAGGGTTAGGGTTCGGGTTCGGGTTGGGGTTAGGGTTAGAGTTGGGTTAGGGTTAGGTTAGGGTTGGGTTAGGGTTAGGGTTAGGGTAGGGGTAGGGGTAGGGGTAGGGTTTGGGTTTAGGGTTAGGATTAGGGGTTAGGCTCAGGGTCAGGTTCAGGGTCAGGGTTAGAGTTTAGGTTTAGGGTTAGGGTTGGTGTTGGGGTCGGGGTTAGGGTTAGGGTTAGGTGTTAGGGTTAGGGTTAGGTGTTAGTGTTAGGGGTTAGGGGTTAGGGTTAGGGTTAGGGGTTAGGGTTAGGGGTT
>NW_027182855.1:70000-80000 GCF_041146395.1 Eulemur rufifrons | reverse complement strand
TTCTCAGGAAATGGGTTATGCATTAACGTTAGGATAAGAGGTTAAAGTTAGGCGCACGGTGAAGTTTACGTGTTAAGGGGAGAAATAGGAACAGGGTTGGGTGTTATGTTCAGGGTTAGGGTTATCTGTTAAAGGTATTGTTTATGCTTAGCGCACGGGCCCTGTCTGCATTAGGCGGGCGGGGGGGAGTTTTGGGGGCTAGGATTGTACCCGGGAACCCACTCTATCATACTCTGGGTATGGGTCCGTGGGTTTCATACAGGACACATTGGTAGAGCCTCCTTTCACGCATGGCATGGGAGGATTGCAGGCTTTCTAAACTCTAAGAAAGCAAGAAGTCTGAGAATTAGATTTAGGGTTAGGATTATGGTTAGGGTTAAGGATGAAGTTTCGTGTTAGGGTGAGGGCTTAGGGTTAGGGATTAGGGTTAGGGTTAAAGGTTAGTCTTAGGTTTAACGGTTACACTTTGGTTTAGGGTTGAGGTTTACGGTTAGGGTTAAGATGAGGGGTTAGGGTTTGGTACAGGGTTAGGGTTAAGTGTAAGGTTTAGGGTTGAAGATTAGGATTAGGGTTAGGATTATAGGATAGCGTGAGAGTTAACGCTTAGGGTTAAGGTTAAGAGTTAGGGTTTAGGGTTAGGTTTAGGGTTAGGGTTAGTTTTAGGGTTAGAGTTATGTGCTATGGTTTGTGTTAGAGGTTAGGGTTAGGTTTACTGTTCACGGTTAGGGTTACGTTTAGGGGTTAGTATTAGGGTTAGGGTTAGGGTTAGGGTTAAGGGATAGGATTACGGTTAAGTGTTGGCCTTAGGGTTAGGGTTTAGTGTTAGGTTTATCATTAAGGACTAGGGGTAGGGTCAGGGTTAAATGCCTGGGTGCGGGTAATGGTTAGGGTCAGGGTTAAGGTTCACGGATAGGGTTAGTGTTAAGGGTTACGGGTAGGTATAGGGTTCAGGGTTAGAGTTAGAATTAGGGCTTAAGGTTAGGATTAGGCGGTAGGTTCGATTTAGGGTTAGATCTAGGCGTTCGGGTAAGGGCTAGCGTTAGGTTTAAGAGATAGGGTTAGGTTTAATGCTTAGGATTAGGGTTAGGGTTTGGGGTTAAAGTAAGTGTTAGGGGTTAGGTTTAAGGATGAAAGGTTACTGTTATTTTTAGCTGTAGTGTTAGGGTTACGGAAAAGGGATCCCATTACCATTAAGGGTCTTCCTTAATGTAGGGTTAAGGGTTAGGCTTAGAGTTAAAGGTTCAGGTTAGGGTCAGTGTTAAGATTTAGGGTGAGGGTTAACGGTTAGGGTAAAGGTTAAGCGTTAGGGTTAGGGATTAGTGATTAGGGTTTTTGGTTAGTGTTAGGGTTAGCGGTTAGGAGTTAGTGTTTTATGAAGGGGTATGGTTAGAATTAGGATTGGGGTTAGAGTTAGGGTGAGGTATAGGGGTTAGGTTTAGGGGTTAGTTTTAGGGTAAAAGGATAGGATTAGGGTTACGGGTTGGGCTTAGGTTTAGGGTTAAAGTTTACTGCTAGGGTTAGGGATAGGGTTCAGGCTTAGCTTTAGGGGTTCTGCTTAGGGTTAGGTGTTAGGTTAGTGTCAGGGTTAGGTCTAGTCGTGAGGGCAAGGTTCAGGGTTATCTTTAAGAGCTAGGGTTAGGTTTAATGGTTAGGATTAGGATTAGGGTTAAGGGTTAGGGTAAGGCTTAGGGGTTAGGGTGCAGGGTTAGTGTTTTTGTTAGGCATAGCGTTGGGGTTAGAAGTAAGGGTTACTGTCAGTGTTAGGGTTGTAGGTAGGGTTACGGTTAGGGTTAGCGGTTTAGAATTAGGGTTAGGGATTAGGTGTCACAGTGATGACTAGGAGATAGGGTTAGAATTATGGGATAGGGGTTGTTCTCAGGAAATGGGTTATGCATTAACGTTAGGATAAGAGGTTAAAGTTAGGCGCACGGTGAGGTTTACGTGTTAAGGGGAGAAATAGGAACAGGGTTGGGTGTTATGTTCAGGGTTAGGGTTATCTGTTAAAGGTATTGTTTATGCTTAGCGCACGGGCCCTGTCTGCAGTAGGCGGGCGGGGGGAGTTTAGGGGACTGGGATTGTACCCGGGAACCCACTCTATCATACTCTGGGTATGGGCCCGTGGGTTTCATGCAGGACACAGTGGTAGAGCCTCCTTTGACGCATGGCATGGGAGGATGGCAGGCTTTCTAAACTCTAAGAAAGCAAGAAGTCTGAGAATTAGATTTAGGGTTAGGATTCTGGTTAGGGTTAAGGATGAAGTTTAGTGTTAGGGTGAGGGCTTAGAGTTAGGGCTTAGGGTTAGGGTTAAAGGTTACTCTTAGGTTTAACGGTTACACTTTGGTTTAGGGTTGAGGTTTACGGTTAGGGTTAAGATGAGGGGTTAGGGTTTGGTACAGGGTTAGGGTTAAGTGTTAGGTTTAGGGTTGAAGATTAGGATTAGGGTTAGGATTAAAGGTTAGCGTGAGAGTTAACGCTTAGGGTTAAGGTTAAGTGTTAGGGTTTAGGGTTAGGGTTAGGTTTAGGGTTCTTTTTAGGGTTAGAGTTATGTGCTATGGTTTGTGTTAGAGGTTAGGGTTAGGTTTACTGGTCACGGTGAGGGTTACGTTTAGGGGTTAGCATTAGGGTTTGGGTTAAGGGATAGGATTAGGGTTAAGTGTTGGGCGTAGGGTGAGGGTTTAGTGTTAGGGTTATCATTAAGGATTAGGGAGGGAGAGGGAAGATGGCGGAGTGGCGGTGACTGCTCGGATCTGCGCTCCGGCGACGAACCGTGGATCCAGACCTCCCACAACGCTAGAGGACCGCTCCCACACAGGAACAGCGGTGTGAATCCACGGAGAATCAGCGTGGGACAAACAGAGCAAGTGAGGTCTGAGGTGAACAGAAATTTAGATCGCGGAACTCTGCGGAAGGCCCGGAACAGACAGTAGCCAGCGGAGCGCAGGCGGCTGCGCCCGCCCCCAGGTGGGGCGGGGGCAGTCTTTGGGAAAAGCGGCTTGCGCTCCTCACTGACCTCCACCCCCAATTGCTTGGAGACCCCCTCGCAAGCCAGAGCAGAATCTCCGAGCGAGACGTAGGGCATTGCAGACAGGAGGCTTTTTCGGGAGAATAGCTTGGAACCTGGGAAGTCTCGGCTGAGACAGTCCTTAGCGAGAAGGGACGGACCTGTGCCAGGGGGGAGGGGCACGATCAATCCCCGATCAGCGAATTGCGCTGTACCTCTGCGCTACTTTTGTCGGTGGTTCTTCAGCCGGTGGCCCCCGGCGGCTTTGCCCGCCAAACCCCCCGGCAGCGGCGGTCCCTGGTCTCTGCCTGCCGGGGATCCGGTCCCCCTCCGACCCCGGAGCGCTGCGGGCGCCATCTTGAAAGCAAAGTCGGAACCGCTCGGGAGCCATAAGGTGCCCAGCAGCTCTCTCTCCCCGGCGCCCCCCGCTGGTCTCTGGGCCCGCGCCATCTCCGCCGGCGGCACTCGGCGTGAAGGGGCGGAGCTGCGCTAAGACTTAAAATAAACACTGAGTTGCCGCTCTGGAACCAACGGAGCCGGCGTGAAGGGGCGGAGCTGCGCTAAGACGTAAAATAAACACTGAGTTGCCGCTCCGGAACCAACGGAGCCGGCGTGAAGGGGAGGAGCTGCGCTAAGACGTAAAATAAACACTGAGTTGCCGCTCCGGAACCAATGGAGTGGGCGTGAAGGGGCGGAGCTGCGCTAAGGCGCAAAAACACGATCATTGAGCCGCTGAACTGTATACTTCAGAATTGTGTATCCCTTCGTTTAGTGATGCGTTGTGGTGTTGTGTAGCTCTGTTTTTGTTCTTTTGTGTTTGTGTTTTCGCTGTTTCTGGGTTAGGTCTCTTTGTGTTATTTGTTAGTTTAGTTTTTGTTTTTGTCTTTGTTTTTTTTTTTATTTTTATTTTTTTTTTATTTTTTTTATTTTTTATTTTTTTATTTTTCTTTTTTTTTTTTTCTTTTTTTTTTTCCTCTTCTCTTCTCCTTTTCTTTTCTCTTTCCTTTTCTTCTCCTTCTGTTCTTTCTTTTCACTTCTTTTCTTTTCTTTTCTTTTTTCTTTTTCCTTATTTCTTCTCTCTTTTTGCCTTCTAACTGGGAACCCACGCTGAGCTTGGGAACGGGCCAGGCCCCTGGCTCTGGTACATACCGGAACCTGAGTAGTCACTCCCAACGCCGGCGATCTACGGGCGCGCAATAGCCATCTTGGGGCCCACAGCCAAGTCACTGCGGAGCAATAGGGTGCCAAGAGGCTCCCAGGACGGCCCCCTCCCCAGGTCCACAGACCTTATATAGGGTCCCCACCCACGTCTAAACATTGACTACTTCTCCAGAAGCGAGAGTGTGGAGCCTGGTCCCTGGGGACATTGGGCCAAGGCAGACTTTTGCCTGTGGGAGTTGCGGCAAATGGGGCGCTGAGCGAGCGAGGGCACCATCCACTCCCCACAACTAGTATTTTTCCTGCAGATAGAGACAGAAACCACCCCTATAGAGGAAGAACCAAAGGGAAACAAACAAACAAAGAGAATTTTGGCCCACTACTAGTGTGGACCCTGCCTGCCCTCTGAAAGACTACAACACAGTGTCCTAACTCACCAAAGCAGTCTTGGATCACTCCAATCCTCTAGGATTGGACCCATCAGAAGCAGTCCCCCAACTGAAATAGAAAAATTTCTAATCAATTCACAACAGTCTTCCCCTCTTGCCAAAGGAAGCAATATACCTAGACTACTCCACAGCCTAAGAATAGAGCACAGAGAGTGCTGTTAACCAGACTAAATCTATAAGTAAAGATCCAACGATTAATCTAGATGGGAAGGGCCCAGCGAAAAAACACAGGAAGCACAGAGAATCAAACAGAAAGCTCACCCCCAAAGAGAAATACCGGCTCTCAACCATTTGACACAAACCAGACTCAAAACACCAACATGTCACAGGAAGAATTCCAATTATGGATCATAAACAAGCTAAATAATATACAAGAATCAATGGACAGACAACACAAGGAAAATGCAAAAAAAATTCAGGATTTGGAGGAAAAATTCACTAAAGAAATTGAAATATTGAAGAAAAACCAAACTGAACTCCTAGAAATGAAGAATTCACTCAGAGAGCTACAAAACACTGTGGAAAGTCTCAAAAGCAGGGTAGATCAAACAGAGGAAAGAATTTCAGAAATTGAAGATAACTCCTTTCAACTAAATAAGTCAGTCACAGAGATAGATCAAAAAAGTAAGAGAAATGATCTGAGTCTTCAAGAAATGTGGGATTATGTGAAGAAACCTAACTTGAGAGTTATTGGCATCCCTGAGGGTGAAGAAGACAATAAGCAAGGGTTGGACAAGCTATTTGAAGACATAATCGAGGAAAATTTTCCAGGCCTTGCCAATACTCTAGACATACAGATTCAAGAAGCTCAAAGGACCCCTGGGAGATTCATAGCAAATAGGAAAACACCACGCCACGTAGTCATCAGGCTGACCAAAATATCCACTAAAGAGTCCCTTCTCCGAGCTGTAAGGAGAAAGAAACAGGTAACTTACAAAGGAAAACCCATCAGAATTACGCCAGATTTCTCAGCTGAAACCTTACAAGCAAGAAGAGCTTGGGGCCCCATTTTCACGATTCTGAAACAGAATAATGCCCAGCCTAGAATCTTGTACCCAGCTAAGCTAAGTTTTCTATACGAAGGAGAAATCAAGACATTCTCAGATAAACAAAGGTTGAGGGAATTCACCAAGACAAGACCAGCCCTGCAAGAAGTACTCAAAAGAGAGTTACACACGGACCAGCACAAGAAAGATCCACGAATGTAAAACTATGCAAGAGCTAAAGATGAAATTCCAGATACCACAATGGCCCAGGAGAGAAAACATTGCAATGAAGTTCTACCCAACAAGCTGAACAAAAAACCGTCTCACTTATCAGTTTTCTCAATAAATGTGAATGGCTTGAATTCCCCGCTCAAGAGACATAGACTGTCCCAATGGATAAAAAAGCACAAGCCAAGTATCTGCTGTCTCCAAGAAACCCACCTAACGAGCAAAGATGCATTTAGACTGAAAGTAAAAGGATGGAAATCGGTATTTCAAGCAAACGGTAACGAAAAGAAAGCTGGTGTGGCAATCTTAATTTCCAATAACTTAGCTTTCAAACCAACAAAAATAATAAAAGACAAAACTGGCTACTACATACTGGTCAAGGGCACAATTCAACAAGAAGCCATGACTATACTCAATATATATGCACCCAACCTAGGTGCACCTAGATTCACAAAGCAAACCCTACTAGATCTGAACCAGATGATAGATAATAATACTGTAATAGCTGGAGACTTTAACACCCCACTGACAGTACAGGACAGATCCTCTAAACAGAAAATAAACAAAGACATAATGGACCTAAATAGAATGCTAGAACAAATGGGCATGGCTGACATCTATAGGACATTCTACCCAAAGTCCACAGAATATACATTCTTCTCATCAGCTCACGGGACATTCTCTAAGATTGACCATGTCTTAGGACATAAATCATGTCTTCAAAAATTCAAAAAAATAGAAATTATACCATGCATCTTCTCAGATCACAGCGGAATAAAAGTAACAATGATCACAAACAGAAACCCTCACTCTTACTCAAAGTCATGGAAGCTAAATAACCTTCTCCTGAATAATTATTCTATAAAAGAAGAAATCAAGATGGAAATCAAAAATTTCTTTGAATTAAATGACAATGGAGATACAACTTATCAAAATCTATGGGATGCAGCTAAAGCAGTCCTGAGAGGAAAATTCATATCCATAAATGCCTATATCAAAAAGACAGAAAACATGCAAATAGACAACCTAACGAATAGACTCAAAGAGCTGGAGAAAGAAGAACAGAACGATCCCAAACCCAGCAGAAGGCGAGAAATTACTAAGATCAAATCAGAACTAAATGAAAAGGACAACAAAGAAACTATAAGGGAAATTAATAAAACAAAAAGTTGGTTCTTTGAAAAGATAAACAAAATAGACACACCTCTGGCTAGACTAACCAAGAGCTCAAAAGTAAAATCTCTAATAACCTCCATTAGGAACATGAAAGGAGAAATCACAACCGATGCTACAGAGATACAAGATATCATCTATGAATTCTACAAAAATCTTTATGCACACAAACTGGAGAACGTGGAGGAAATGGACAAATTTTTAGAGACACATAGTCTTCCCAGGCTCAACCAGGAAGAAATAGAGTACCTGAACAGACCAATATCAAGAACTGAAATCGAAACAGCAATAAAAAACCTTCCCAAAAAGAAAAGCCCTGGTCCAGATGGGTTCACACCTGAATTTTACCATACATACAAAGAAGAACTGGTGCCCATCCTACATAAACTATTCTCCAATATTGAGAAGGATGGAGTTCTCCCCAACACGTTCTACCAAGCCAATATAACATTAATACCAAAGCCTGGAAAGGACTCAACAAAAATAGAGAACTACAGACCAATTTCCCTCATGAATATAGATGCAAAAATTTTCAATAAAATACTAGCAAATCGAATCCAAGTACTTATCAAAAAAGTAATCCACCACGACCAAGTGGGCTTCATCCCCGAGATGCAGGGGTGGTTCAACATACGTAAATCTATAAATGTAATTCACCACATAAATAGAAGCAAAAACAAAAATCATATGATACTCTCATTAGATGCAGAAAAAGCATTTGACAAAATTCAACACCCTTTTATGATAAAAACGCTTAACAAAATAGGCATTGATGGAACCTACCTAAAAATGATACAAGCCATATATGACAAACCCACAGCCAACATCATACTGAATGGGGAAAAACTGAAAGCACTCCCACTTAGAACTGGAACCAGACAGGGCTGCCCATTGTCTCCATTACTTTTCAACATAGTATTGGAAGTCCTTGCGAGAGCTATCAGGCAAGAGAGCAAAATCAAGGGAGTCCAAATAGGGAAGGAAGAGATCAAACTCTCACTTTTTGCTGATGATATGATGTTATATCTGGAAAACCCCCAGGATTCAACCAAGAGACTCCTGGAATTGATTAACGAATACAGCAAAGTCTCAGGCTACAAAATTAATATACACAAATCAGAGGCATTTATATATGCCAATAACAGTCAATCGGAAAACCAAATTAAAGACTCAATACCCTTCAAAATAGCAACAAAGAAAATAAAATATCTAGGTATATATCTAACTAAAGAGGTAAAGGACCTCTATAAGGAAAACTATGAAACACTGAGGAAAGAAATAGCAGAACTTGCAAATAGATGGAAAAATATACCATGCTCGTGGATCGGAAGAATCAACATTGTTAAAATGTCTATACTACCCAAAGTGATCTACAAATTCAATGCAATCCCTATTAAATTACCAACATCATTCTTTACAGACATAGAGAAAATAATTATACAATTTGTATGGAATCAAAGAAGACCCCGTATAGCAAAAGCAATTTTAAGCAATAAAAACAAAATGGGAGGTATTAATTTGCCAGACCTCAAACTATATTACAAGGCCGTGGTTCTTAAAACAGCCTGGTATTGGCACAAGTGCAGGGACACAGACCAGTGGAACACAACAGAAAATCCAAATATAGAACCATCCTCATATAGTCACCTAATTTTTGACAAAGCGGGAAAGAATATACTCCGGGGACAGGAATCCCTATTCAACAAATGGTGCTGGGAGAATTGGTTAGCCACTTGCAGAAGAATGAAACAGGACCCACAGCTTTCACCTCTCACAAAAATCAAATCACGGTGGATAACAGACTTAAACCTTAGGCGTGATACAATCAGAATTCTAGAAGAAAATGTAGGAAAGACTCTTACAGACATTGGCCTAGGCAGAGAATTTATGAAGAAGACCCCCAAGGCAATCACAGCAGCAACAAAAATAAATGAATGGGACATGATTAAACTAAAAAGCTTCTGCACAGCCAAAGAAACAGTCCAGAGAATAAACAGACCACCTACAGAATGGGAAAAAATTTTTGCATACTACACATCAGATAAAGGACTGATAACAAGAATCTATTTAGAACTCAGGAAAATCAGCAAGAAAAAATCAAGCAACCCTATCAAAAAGTGGGCAAAGGACATGAATAGAAATTTTTCAAAAGAAGATATAAAAATGGCTAACAAACATATGAAAAAGTGTTCAACATCTCTAATCATCAGGGAAATGCAAATCAAAACCACAATGAGATATCACTTAACCCCAGTGAGAATGGCCTTTATCAAAAAAACCCAAAACAACACATGTTGGCGTGGGTGTGGAGAGACAGGAACACTAATACACTGCTGGTGGGACTGCAAACTAGTGCAACCCCTGTGGAAAGCATTATGGAGGTATCTTAAACAGATTCAAGTAGACCTGCCATTTGACCCAGCAATCCCATTACTGGGCATATACCCAAAGGAAAAAAGATCATTCTATAACAAAGGTACGTGTACCCAAATGTTTATAGCAGCACAATTCGCAATAGCAAAGATGTGGAAACAACCCAAATGCCCATCAATACATGATTGGATTAGTAAGCTGTGGTATATGTATACCATGGAATATTACTCAGCTATAAGGAATGATGAAGATACGACATCTCTATGGTTCTCCTGGAGAGAGTTGGAACCCATTATATTAAGTGAAGTATCCCAAGAATGGAAAAACAAGCATCACATGTACTCACCAGAAAATTGGTTTCCCTGATCATCACCTAAATACAAATCTGGGAATGACACCAATTGGACATCAGACTGAGGTGGGGGGTGGGGGAGGGGATGGGGGTATGCCTACACAATGAGTGCATTGCACACCGTTTGGGGAGTGGTAACACTTGAAGGTGCTGACTCGGGAAAGAGGGGGTGGGGAAAAAAATATGAAACTATTGTTTTTAACTTGCACTGTTCACTTAATAATTTATCATGAATATTTCCCATATTATTTCATATCATTGTACAAGAAATAATGTATAC
>NW_027182855.1:37500-62500 GCF_041146395.1 Eulemur rufifrons | reverse complement strand
TTACTGCTAGGGTTAGGGATAGGGTTCAGGCTTAGCTTTAGGGGTTCTGGTTAGGGTTAGGTGTTAGGTTAGTGTCAGGGTAAGCTCTAGTCGTGAGGGTAAGGTTTAGGGTTAGCTTTAAGAGCTAGGGTTAGGTTTAATGGTTAGGATTAGGATTAGGGTTAAGGGTTAGGGTAAGGCTTAGGGGTTAGGGTGAAGGGTTAGGGTCAAGGGTTAGGGTTTTTGTTAGGCATAGCGTTGGGGTTAGAAGTAAGGGTTACTGTCAGTGTTAGGGTTGTAGGTAGGGTTACGGTTAGGGTTAGCGGTTTAGAATTAGGGTTAGGGATTAGGTGTCACAGTGATGACTAGGAGATAGGGTTATTATTATGGGATAGGGGTTTTTCTCAGGAAATGGGTTATGCATTAACGTTAGGATAAGAGGTTAAAGTTAGGCGCACGGTGAGGTTTACGTGTTAAGGGGAGAAATAGGAACAGGGTTGGGTGTTATGTTCAGGGTTAGGGTTATCTGTTAAAGGTATTGTTTATGTATAGCGCCCGGGCCCTGTCTGCATTAGGCGGGCGGGGGGAGTTTAGGGGGCTGGGATTGTACCCGGGAACCCACTCTATCATACTCTGGGTATGGGCCCGTGGATTTCATGCAGGACACAGTGGTAGAGCCTCCTTTCACGCATGGCATGGGAGGATGGCAGGCTTTCTAAACTCTAAGAAAGCAAGAAGTGTGAGAATGAGATTTAGGGTAGGATTATGGTTAGGGTTAAGGATGAAATTTAGTGTTAGGGTGAGGGCTTAGGGTTAGGGATTAGGGTTAGGGTTAAAGGCTACTCTTAGGTTTAACGGCTACACTTTGGTTTAGGGTTGAGGTTTACGGTTAGGGTTAAGATCAGGGGTTAGGGTTTGGTACAGGGTTAGGGTTAAGTGTTAGGTTTAGGGTTGAAGATTAGGATTAGGGTTAGGATTAAAGGTTAGCGTGAGAGTTAACGCTTAGGGTTAAGGTTAAGAGTTAGGGTTTAGGGATAGGGTTGGGGTTAGGTTTAGTTTTAGGTTTAGAGTTATGTGCTATGGTTTGTGTTAGAGGTTAAGGTTAGGTTTACTGGTCACGGCTGGGGTTACGTTTAGGGGTTTGCGTTAGGTTTAGGGTTAAGGGATAGGATTAGGGTTAAGTGTTGGGCTTAGGGTTAGGGTTTAGTGTTAGTGTTATCATTAAGGATTAGGGGTAGGGTCAGGGTTAAATGCTTGGGTGCGGGTAATGGTTAGGGTCAGGGTTAAGGTTCACGGATAGGGTTAGTGTTAAGGGTTACGGGTAGGTTTAGGGTTCAGGGTTAGAGTTAGCATTAGGGCTTAAGGTTAGGATTAGGCGGTAGGTTTGATTTAGGGTTAGATCTAGGCATTAGGGTAAGGGCTAGCGTTAGGGTTGAGAGATAGGGTTAGGTTTAATGCTTAGGATTAGGGTTAGGGTTTGGGGTTAAAGTAAGTGTTAGGGGTTAGGTTTAAGGATCCAAGGTTAGGGTTATTTTTAGCTGTAGTGTTAGGGTTAGGGATAAGGGATCCCATTAGCATTAAGGGTCTTCCTTACTGTAGGCTTAAGGGTTAGGCTTAGAGTTAAAGGTTAAGGTTAGGGTCAGTGTGAAGATTTAGGGTGAGGGTTAACGGTGAGGGTTAACGGTTACGGTAAAGGTTAAGTGTTACGGTTAGGGATTAGTGATTAGGGATTTTGGTTAGTGTTAGGTTAGCGGTTAGTGTTTTATGAAGGGGTATGGTTAGAATTAGGATTGGGGTTAGAGTTAGGGTGAGGTATAGGGGTTAGGTTTAGGGGTTAGTTTTAGGGTAAAAGGATAGGATTAGGGTTACGGGTTGGGCTTAGGTTTAGGGTTAAAGTTTACTGCTAGGGTTAGGGATAGGATTCAGGGTTAGCTTTAGGGGTTCTGGTGAGGGTTAAGTGTTAGGTTAGTGTCAGGGTTAGGTCTAGTCCTGAGGGTAAGGTTTAGGGTTAGCTTTAAGAGCTAGGTTTAGGTTTAATGGTTAGGACTAGGATTAGGGTTAAGGGTTAGGGTAAGTCTTAGGGGTTAGGGTGAAGGGTTAGGGTCAAGGGTTAGGGTTTTTGTTAGGCATAGCGTTGGGGTTAGAAGTAAGGGTTACTGTCAGTGTTAGGGTTGTAGGTAGGGTTACGGTTAGGGTTAGCGGTTTGGAATTAGGGTTAGGGATTAGGTGTCACAGTGATGACTAGGAGATAGGGTTAGAATTATGGGATAGGGGTTGTTCTCAGGAAATGGGTTATGCATTAACGTTAGGATAAGAGGTTAAAGTTAGGCGCACGGTGAAGTTTACGTGTTAAGGGGAGAAATAGGAACAGGGTTGGGTGTTATGTTCAGGGTTAGGGTTATCTGTTAAAGGTATTGTTTATGCTTAACGCATGGGCCCTGTCTGCATTAGGCGGGCGGGGGGGAGTTTTGGGGGCTGGGATTGTACCCGGGAACCCACTCTATCATACTCTGGGTATGGGTCCGTGGGTTTCATACAGGACACAGTGGTAGAGCCTCCTTTCACGCATGGCATGGGAGGATTGCAGGCTTTCTAAACTCTAAGAAAGCAAGAAGTCTGAGAATTAGATTTAGGGTTAGGATTATGGTTAGGGTTAAGGATGAAGTTTAGTGTTAGGGTGAGGGCTTAGGTTTAGGGATTAGGGTTAGGGTTAAAGGTTACTCTTAGGTTTAACGGTTACACTTTGGTTTAGGGTTGAGGTTTACGGTTAGGGTTAAGATGAGGGGTTAGGGTTTGGTACAGTGTTAGGGTTAAGTGTAAGGTTTAGGGTTGAAGATTAGGATTAGGGTTAGGATTATAGGATAGCGTGAGAGTTAACGCTTAGGGTTAAGCTTAAGAGTTAGGGTTTAGGTTAGGTTTAGGGTTAGTGTTAGTTTTAGGGTTAGAGTTATGTGCTATGGTTTGTGTTAGAGGTTAGGGTTAGGTTTACTGGTGACGGTTAGGGTTACGTTTAGGGGTTAGCATTAGGGTTAGGGTTAGGGTTAGGGTTAAGGGATAGGATTACGGTTAAGTGTTGGCCTTAGGGTTAGGGTTTAGTGTTAGGGTTATCATTAAGGACTAGGGGTAGGGTCAGGGTTAAATGCCTGGGTGCGGGTAATGGTTAGGGTCAGGGTTAAGGTTCACGGATAGGGTTAGTGTTAAGGGTTACGGGTAGGTTTAGGGTTCAGGGTTAGAGTTAACATTAGGGCTTAAGGTTAGGATTAGGCGGTAGGTTCGATTTAGGGTTAGATCTAGGCGTTCGGGTAAGGGCTTGCGTTAGGGTTAAGAGATAGGGTTAGGTTTAATGCTTAGGATTAGGGTTAGGGTTTGGGGTTAAAGTAAGTGTTAGGGGTTAGGTTTAAGGATGAAAGGTTACTGTTATTTTTAGCTGTAGTGTTAGGGTTACGGAAAAGGGATCCCATTACCATTAAGGGTCTTCCTTACTGTAGGGTTAAGGGTTAGGCTTAGAGTTAAAGGTTAAGGTTAGGGTCAGTGTTAAGATTTAGGGTGAGGGTTAACGGTTAGGGTAAAGGTTAAGCGTTAGGGTTAGGGATTAGTGATTAGGGTTTTTGGTTAGTGTTAGGGTTAGCGGTTAGGAGTTAGTGTTTTATGAAGGGGTATGGTTAGAATTAGGATTGGGGTTAGAGTTAGGGTGAGGTATAGGGGTTAGGTCTAGGGGTTAGTTTTAGGGTAAAAGGATAGGATTAGGGTTACGGGTTGGGCTTAGGTTTAGGGTTAAAGTTTACTGCTAGGGTTAGGGATAGGGTTCAGGCTTAGCTTTAGGGGTTCTGGTTAGGGTTAGGTGTTAGGGTAGTGTCAGGGTTAGGTCTAGTCGTGAGGGCAAGGTTCAGGGTTATCTTTAAGAGCTAGGGTTAGGTTTAATGGTTAGGATTAGGATTAGGGTTAAGGGTTAGGGTAAGGCTTAGGGGTTAGGGTGCAGGGTTAGGGTTTTTGTTAGGCATAGCGTTGAGTTTAGAAGTAAGGGTTACTGTCAGTGTTAGGGTTGTAGGTAGGGTTACGGTTAGGGTTAGCGGTTTAGAATTAGGGTTAGGGATTATGTGTCACAGTGATGACTAGGAGATAGGGTTAGAATTATGGGATAGGGGTTGTTCTCAGGAAATGGGTTATGCATTAACGTTAGGATAAGAGGTTAATGTTAGGCGCACGGTGAGGTTTACGTGTTAAGGGGAGAAATAGGAACAGGGTTGGGTGTTATGTTCAGGGTTAGGGTTATCTGTTAAAGGTTTTGTTTATGCTTAGCGCACGGGCCCTGTCTGCATTAGGCGGGCGGGGGGAGTTTAAGGGGCTGTGATTGTACCCCGGAACCCACTCTATCATACTCTGGGTATGGGCCCGTGGGTTTCATGCAGGACACAGTGGTAGAGCCTCCTTTCACGCATGGCATGGGAGGATTGCAGGCTTTCTACACTCTAAGAAAGTAAGAAGTCTGAGAATTAGATTTAGGGTTAGGATTATGGTTAGGGTTAAGGATGAAGTTTAGTGTTAGGGTGAGGGCTTAGGGTTAGGGATTAGGGTTAGGGTTAAAAGTTACTCTTAGGTTTAACGGTTACACTTTGGTTTAGGGTTGAGTTTTACGGTTAGGGTTAAGATGAAGGGTTAGGGTTTGGTACAGGGTTAGGGTTAAGTGTTAGGTTTAGGGTTGAAGATTAGGATTAGGGTTAGGATTAAAGGTTAGCGTGAGAGTTAACGCTTAGGGTTAAGGTTAAGAGTTAGGGTTTAGGGTTAGGGTTGGGGTTAGGTTTAGTTTTAGGGTTAGAGTTATGTGCTATGGTTTGTGTTAGAGGTTAAGTTTAGGTTTACTGGTCACGGTTAGGGTTACGTTTAGGGGTTTGCGTTAGGGTTAGGGTTAAGGGATAGGATTAGGGTTAAGTGTTGGGCTTAGGGTTAGGGTTTAATGTTAGTGTTATCATTAAGGATTCGGGGTAGGGTCAGGGTTAAATGCTTGGGTGCGGGTAATGGTTAGGGTCAGGGTTAAGGTTCACGGATAGGGTTAGTGTTAAGGGTTACGGGTAGGTTTAGGGTTCAGGGTTAGAGTTAGCATTAGGGCTTAAGGTTAGGATTAGTTGGTAGGTTCGATTTAGGGTTAGATCTAGGCGTTAGGGTAAGGGCTAGCGTTAGGGTTCACAGATAGGGTTAGGTTTAATGCTTAGGATTAGGGTTAGGGTTTGGGGTTAAAGTAAGTGTTAGGGGTTAGGTTTAAGGATCCAAGGTTAGGGTTATTTTTAGCTGTAGTGTTAGGGTTAGGGATAAGGGATCCCATTAGCATTAAGGGTCTTCCTTACTGTAGGGTTAAAGGTTAGGCTTAGAGTTAAAGGTTAAGGTTAGGGTCAGTGTTAAGATTTAGGGTGAGGGTTAACGGTTAGGGTAAAGGTTAAGTGTTAGGGTTAGGGATTAGTGATTAGGGTTTTTGGTTAGTGTTAGGTTAGCGGTTAGTGTTTTATGAAGGGGTATGGTTAGAATTAGGATTGGGGTTAGAGTTAGGGTGAGGTATAGGGGTTAGGTTTAGGGGTTAGTTTTAGGGTAAAAGGATAGGATTAGGGTTACGGGTTGTGCTTAGGTTTAGGGTTAAAGTTTACTGCTAGGGTTAGGGATAGGGTTCACGGTTAGCTTTAGGGGTTCTGGTGAGTGTTAAGTGTTAGGTTAGTGTCAGGGTTAGGGCTAGTCGTGAGGGTAAGGTTTAGGGTTAGCTTTAAGAGCTAGGGTTAGGTTTAATGGTTAGGATTAGGATTAGGGTTAAGGGTTAGGGTAAGTCTTAGGGGTTAGGGTGAAGGGTTAGGGTCAAGCGTTAGGGTTTTTGTTAGGCATAGCGTTGGGGTTAGAAGTAAGGGTTACTGTCAGTGTTAGGGTTGTAGGTAGGGTTACGGTTAGGGTTAGCGGTTTGGAATTAGGGTTAAGGATTAGGTGTCACAGTGATGACTAGGAGATAGGGTTAGAATTATGGGATAGGGGTTGTTCTCAGGAAATGGGTTATGCATTAACGTTAGGATAAGAGGTTAAAGTTAGGCGCACGGTGAAGTTTACGTGTTAAGGGGAGAAATAGGAACAGGGTTGGGTGTTATGTTCAGGGTTAGGGTTATCTGTTAAAGGTATTGTTTATGCTTAGCGCACGGGCCCTGTCTGCATTAGGCGGGCGGGGGGAAGTTTTGGGGGCTGGGATTGTACCCGGGAACCCACTCTATCATACTCTGGGTATGGGTCCGTGGGTTTCATACAGGACACAGTGGTAGAGCCTCCTTTCACGCATGGCATGGGAGGATTGCAGGCTTTCTAAACTCTAAGAAAGCAAGAAGTCTGAGAATTAGATTTAGGGTTAGGATTATGGTTAGGGTTAAGGATGAAGTTTAGTGTTAGGGTGAGGGCTTAGGGTTAGGGATTAGGGTTAGGGTTAAAGGTTACTCTTAGGTTTAACGGTTACACTTTGGTTTAGGGTTGAGGTTTACGGTTAGGGTTAAGATGAGGGGTTAGGGTTTGGTACAGGGTTAGGGTTAAGTGTAAGGTTTAGGGTTGAAGATTAGGATTAGGGTTAGGATTATAGGATATCGTGAGAGTTAACGCTTAGGGTTAAGGTTAAGAGTTAGGGTTTAGGGTTAGGTTTAGGGTTAGGGTTAGTTTTAGGGTTAGAGTTATGTGCTATGGTTTGTGTTAGAGGTTAGGGTTAGGTTTACTGGTCACGGTTAGGGTTACGTTTAGGGGTTAGCATTAGGGTTAGGGTTAGGGTTAGGGTTAAGGGATAGGATTAAGGTTAAGTGTTGGCCTTAGGGTTAGGGTTTAGTGTTAGGGTTATCATTAAGGACTAGGGGTAGGGTCAGGGTTAAATGCCTGGATGCGGGTAATGGTTAGGGTCAGGGTTAAGGTTCACGGATAGGGTTAGTGTTAAGGGTTACGGGTAGGTTTAGGGTTCAGGGTTAGAGATAGCATTAGGGCTTAAGGTTAGGATTAGGCGGTAGGTTAGATTTAGGGTTAGATCTAGGCATTAGTGTAAGGGCCAGAGTTAGGGTTAAGAGATAGGGTTAGGTTTAATGCTTAGGATTAGGGTTAGGTTTTGTGGTTAAAGTAAGTGTTAGGGGTTAGGTTTAAGGATCAAAGGTTAGGGTTATTTTTAGCTGTAGTGTTAGGGTTAGGGATAAGGGAACCCATTAGCATTAAGGGTCTTCCTTACTGTAGGGTTAAGGGTTAGGCTTAGAGTTAAAGGTTAAGGTTAGGGTCAGTGTTAAGATTTAGGGTGAGGGTTAACGGTTAGGGTAAAGGTTAAGCGTTAGGGTTAGGGATTAGTGATTAGGGTTTTTGGTTAGTGTTAGGGTTAGCGGTTAGGAGTTAGTGTTTTATGAAGGGGTATGGTTAGAATTAGGATTGGGGTTAGAGTTAGGGTGAGGTATAGGGGTTAGGTTTAGGGGTTAGTTTTAGGGTAAAAGGATAGGATTAGGGTTACGGGTTGGGCTTAGGTTTAGGGTTAAAGTTTACTGCTACGGTTAAGGATAGGGTTCAGGCTTAGCTTTAGGGGTTCTGCTTAGGGTTAGGTGTTAGGTTAGTGTCAGGGTTAGGTCTAGTCGTGAGGGCAAGGTCCAGGGTTATCTTTAAGAGCTAGGGTTAGGTTTAATGGTTAGGATTAGGATTAGGGTTAAGGGTTAGGGTAAGGCTTAGGGGTTAGGGTGCAGGGTTAGGGTTTTTGTTAGGCATAGCGTTGGGGTTAGAAGTAAGGGTTACTGTCAGTGTTAGGGTTGTAGGTAGGGTTACGGTTAGGGTTAGCGGTTTAGAATTAGGGTTAGGGATTAGGTGTCACAGTGATCACTAGGAGATAGGGTTAGAATTATGGGATACGGGTTGTTCTCAGGAAATGCGTTATGCATTAACGTTAGGATAAGAGGTTAAAGTTAGGCGCACGGTGAGGTTTACGTGTTAAGGGGAGAAATAGGAACAGGGTTGGGTGTTATGTTCAGGGTTAGGGTTATCTGTTAAAGGTATTGTTTATGCTTAGCGCACGGGCCCTGTCTGCATTAGGCGGGCGGGGGGAGTTTAGGGGGCTGGGATTGTACCCGGGAACCCACTCTATCATACTCTGGGTATGGGCCCGTGGGTTTCATGCAGGACACAGTGGTAGAGCCTCCTTGCACGCATGGCATGGGAGGATTGCAGGCTTTCTAAACTCTAAGAAAGCAAGAAGTCTGAGAATTAGATTAAGGGTTAGGATTCTGGTTAGGGTTAAGGATGAAGTTTAGTGTTAGGGTGAGGGCTTAGGGTTAGGGATTAGGGTTAGGGTTAAAGGTTACTCTTAGGTTTAACGGTTACACTTTGGTTTAGGGTTGAGGTTTACGGTTAGGGTTAAGATGAGGGGTTAGGGTTTGGTACAGGGTTAGGGTTAAGTGTTAGGTTTAGGGTTGAAGATTAGGATTAGGGTTAGGATTAAAGGTTAGCTTGAGAGTTAACGCTTAGGGTTAAGGTTAAGAGTTAGGGTTTAGGGTTAGGGTTAGGGTTAGTTTTAGGGTTAGAGTTATGTGCTATGGTTTGTGTTAGAGGTTAGGGTTAGGTTTACTGGTCACGGTTAGGGTTACGTTTAGGGGGTAGCATTAGGGTTAGGGTTAGGGTTAGGTTTAAGGGATAGGATTAGGGATAAGTGTTGGGCTTAGGGTTAGAGTTTAGTGTTAGCGTTATCATTAAGGATTAGGGGTAGGGTCAGGGTTAAATGCTTGGGGGCGGGTAATGGTTAGGGTCAGGGTTAAGGTTCACGGATAGGGTTAGTGTTAAGGGTTACGGGTAGGTTTAGGGTTCAGGGTTAGAGTTAGCATTAGGGCTTAAGGTTAGGATTAGGCGGTAAGTTCGATTTAGGGTTAGATCTAGGCGTTAGGGTAAGGGCTAGCGTTAGGGTTCAGAGATAGGGTTAGGTTTAATGCTTAGGATTAGGGTTAGGGTTTGAGGTTAAAGTAAGTGTTAGGGGTTAGGTTTAAGGATCCAAGGTTAGGGTTATTTTTAGCTGTAGTGTTAGGGTTAGGGATAAGGGATCCCATTAGCATTAAGGGTCTTCCTTACTGTAGGGTTAAGGGTTAGGCTTAGAGTTAAAGGTTAAGGTTAGGGTCAGTGTTAAGATTTAGGGTGAGGGTTAACGGTTAGGGTAAAGGTTAAGTGTTAGGGTTAGGGATTAGTGATTAGGGTTTTTGGTTAGTGTTAGGTTAGCGGTTAGTGTTTTATGAAGGGGTATGGTTAGAATTAGGATTGGAGTTAGAGTTAGGGTGAGGTATAGGGGTTAGTTTTAGGGTAAAAGGATAGGATTAGGGTTACGGGTTGGGCTTAGGTTTAGGGTTAAAGTTTACTGCTAGGGTTAGGGATAGGGTTCAGGCTTAGCTTTAGGGGTTCTGGTGAGGGTTAAGTGTTAGGTTAGTGTCAGGGTTAGGTCTAGTCATGAGGGTAAGGTTTAGGGTTAGCTTTAAGAGCTAGGGTTAGGTTTAATGGTTAGGATTAGGATTAGGGTTAAGGGTTAGGGTAAGGCTTAGGGGTTAGGGTGAAGGGTTAGGGTTTTTGTTAGGCATAGCGTTGGGGTTAGAAGTAAGGGTTACTGTCAGTGTTAGGGTTGTAGGTAGGGTTACGGTTAGGGTTAGCGGTATAGAATTAGGGTTAGGGATTAGGTGTCACAGTGATGACTAGGAGATAGGGTTAGAATTATGGGATAGGGGTTGTTCTCAGGAAATGGGTTATGCATTAACGTTAGGATAAGAGGTTAAAGTTAGGCGCACGGTGAGGTTTACGTGTTAAGGGGAGAAATAGGAACAGGGTTGGGTGTTATGTTCAGGGTTAGGGTTATCTGTTAAAGGTATTGTTTATGCTTAGCGCACGGGCCCTGTCTGCATTAGGCGGGCGGGGGGAGTTTAGGGGGCTGGGATTGTACCCGGGAACCCACTCTATCATACTCTGGGTATGGGCCCGAGGGTTTCATGCAGGACACAGTGGTAGAGCCTCCTTTCACGCATGGCATGGGAGGATTGCAGGCTTTCTAAACTCTAAGAAAGCAAGAAGTCTGAGAATTAGATTTAGGGTTAGGATTATGGTTAGGGTTAAGGATGAAGTTTAGTGTTAGGGTGAGGGCTTAGGGTTAGGGATTAGGGTTAGGGTTAAAGGTTACTCTTAGGTTTAACGGTTACACTTTTTTTTAGGGTTGACGTTTACGGTTAGGGTTAAGATGAGGGGTTAGGGTTTGGTACAGGGTTAGGGTTAAGTGTTAGGTTTAGGGTTGAAGATTAGGATTAGGGTTAGGATTAAAGGTTAGCGTGAGAGTTAACGCTTAGGGTTAAGCTTAAGAGTTAGGGGTTGGGGTTAGGTTTAGGGTTCGTTTTAGGGTTAGAGTTATGTGCTATGGTTTGTGTTAGAGGTTAGGGTTAGGTTTACTGGTCACGGTGAGGGTTACGTTTAGGGGTTAGCATTAGGGTTAGGGTTAGGGGATAGGATTAGGGATAAGTGTTGGGCTTAGGGTGAGGGTTTAGTGTTAGGGTTAGCATTAAGGATTAGGGTTAGGGTCAGGGTTAAATGCTTGGGTGCGGGTAATGGTTAGGGTCAGGGATAAGGTTCACGGATAGGGTTAGTGTTAAGGGTTACGGGTAGGTTTAGGGTTCAGGGTTAGAGTTAGCATTAGGGCTTAAGGTTAGGATTAGGCGGTAGGTTAGATTTAGGGTTAGATCTAGGCGTTAGGGTAAGGGCTAGCGTTAGGGTTCAGAGATAGGGTTAGGTTTAATGCTTAGGATTAGGGTTAGGGTTTGGGGTTAAAGTAAGTGTTAGGGGTTAGGTTTCAGGATCAAAGGTTAGGGTTATTTTTAGCTGTAGTGTTAGGGTTAGGGATAAGGGATCCCATTAGCATTAAGGGTCTTCCTTACTGTAGGGTTAAGGGTTAGGCTTAGAGTTAAAGGTTAAGGTTAGGGTCAGTGTTAAGATTTAGGGTGAGGGTTAACGGTTAGGGTAATGGTTAAGCGTTAGGGTTAGGGATTAGTGATTAGGGTTTTTGGTTAGTGTTAGGGTTAGCGGTTAGGAGTTAGTGTTTTATGAAGGGGTATGGTTAGAATTAGGATTGGGGTTAGAGTTAGGGTGAGGTATAGGGGTTAGGTTTAGGGGTTAGTTTTAGGGTAAAAGGATAGGATTAGGGTTACGGGTTGGGCTTAGGTTTAGGGTTAAAGTTTACTGCTAGGGTTAGGGATAGGTTTCAGGGTTAGCTTTAGGGGTTCTGGTTAGGGTTAGGTGTTAGTTTAGTGTCAGGGTTAGGTCTAGTCGTGAGGGTAAGGTTTAGGGTTAGCTTTAAGAGCTAGGGTTAGGTTTAATGGTTAGGATTAGGATTAGGGTTAAGGGTTAGGGTAAGGCTTAGGGGTTAGGGTGAAGGATTAGGGTTTTTATTAGGCATAGCATTGGGGTTAGAAGTAAGGGTTACTGTCAGTGTTAGGGTTGTAGGTAGGGTTACGGTTAGGGTTAGCGGTTTAGAATTAGGGTTAGGGATTAGGTGTCACAGTGATCACTAGGAGATAGGGTTAGAATTATGGGATAGGGGTTGTTCTCAGGAAATGCGTTATGCATTAACGTTAGGATAAGTGGTTAACGTTAGGCTCACGGTGAGGTTTACGTGTTAAGGGGAGAAATAGGAACAGGGTTGGGTGTTACGTTCAGGGTTAGGGTTATCTGTTAAAGGTATTGTTTATGCTTAGCGCACGGGCCCTGTCTGCATTAGGCGGGCGGGGGGAGTTTAGGGGGCTGGGATTGTACCCGGGAACCCACTCTATCATACTCTGGGTATGGGCCCGTGGGTTTCATGCAGGACACAGTGGTAGAGCCTCCTTTCACGCATGGCATGGGAGGATTGCAGGCTTTCTAAACTCTAAGAAAGCAAGAAGTCTGAGAATTAGATTAAGGGTTAGGATTCTGGTTAGGGTTAAGGATGAAGTTTAGTGTTAGGGTGAGGGCTTAGGGTTAGGGATTAGGGTTAGGGTTAAAGGTTACTCTTAGGTTTAACGGTTACACTTTGGTTTAGGGTTGAGGTTTACGGTTAGGGTTAAGATGAGGGGTTAGGGTTTGGTACAGGGTTAGGGTTAAGTGTTAGGTTTAGGGTTGAAGATTAGGATCAGGGTTAGGATTAAAGGTTAGCGTGAGAGATAACGCTTAGGGTTAAGGTTAAGAGTTAGGGTTTAGGGTTAGGGTTAGGGTTAGTTTTAGGGTTAGAGTTATGTGCTATGGTTTGTGTTAGAGGTTAGGGTTAGGTTTACTGGTCACGGTTAGGGTTACGTTTAGGGGGTAGCATTAGGGTTAGGGTTAGGGTTAAGGGATAGGAGGAGGGATAAGTGTTGGGCTTAGGGTTAGGGTTTAGTGTTAGGGTTATCATTAAGGATTAGGGGAAGGGTCAGGGTTAAATGCTTGGGTGCGGGTAATGGTTAGGGTCAGGGTTTGGGTTCACGGATAGGGTTAGTGTTAAGGGTTACGGGTAGGTTTAGGGTTCAGGGTTAGAGTTAGCATTAGGGCTTAAGGTTAGGATTAGGCGGTAGGTTAGATTTAGGGTTAGATCTAGGCGTTAGGGTAAGGGCTAGCTTTAGGGTTAAGAGATAGGGTTAGGTTTAATGCTTAGGATTCTGGTTAGGGTTTGGGGTTAAAGTAAGTGTTAGGGGTTAGGTTTAAGGATCAAAGCTTAGGGTTATTTTTAGCTGTAGTGTTAGGGTTAGGGATAAGGGATCCCATTAGCATTAAGGGTCTTCCTTACTGTAGGGTTAAGGGTTAGCCTTAGAGTTAAAGGTTAAGGTTAGGGTCAGTGTTAAGATTTAGGGTGAGGGTTAACGGTTAGGGTAAAGGTTAAGCGTTAGGGTTAGGGATTAGTGATTAGGGTTTTTGGTTAGTGTTAGGGTTAGCGGTTAGGAGTTAGTGTTTTATGAAGGGGTATGGTTAGAATTAGGATTGGGGTTAGAGTTAGGGTGAGGTATAGGGGTTAGGTTTAGGGGTTAGTTTTAGGGTAAAAGGATAGGATTAGGGTTACGGGTTGGGCTTAGGTTTAGGGTTAAAGTTTACTTCTAGGGTTAGGGATAGGGTTCAGGCTTAGCTTTAGGGGTTCTGCTTAGGGTTAGGTGTTAGGTTAGTGTCAGGGTTAGGTCTAGTCGTGAGGGTAAGGTTTAGGGTTACATTTAAGAGCTAGGGTTAGGTTTAATGGTTAGGATTAGGATTAGGGTTAAGTGTTAGGGTAAGGCTTAGGGGTTAGGGTGAAGGGTTAGGGTTTTTATTAGGCATAGCGTTGGGGTTAGAAGTAAGGGTTACTGTCAGTGTTAGGGTTGTAGGTAGGGTTACGGTTAGGGTTAGCGGTTTAGAATTAGGGTTAGGGATTAGGTGTCACAGTGATCACTAGGAGATAGGGTTAGAATTATGGGATAGGGGTTGTTCTCAGGAAATGCGTTATGCATTAACGTTAGGATAAGAGGTTAAAGTTAGGCGCATGGTGAGGTTTACGTGTTAAGGGGAGAAATAGGAACAGGGTTGGGTATTATGTTCTGGGTTAGGGTTATCTGTTAAAGGTATTGTTTATGCTTAGTGCACGGGCCCTGTCTGCATTGGGCGGGCGGGGGGAGTTTAGGGGGCTGGGATTGTACCCGGGAACCCACTCTATCATACTCTGGGTATGAGCCCGTGGGTTTCATGCAGGACGCAGTGGTAGAGCCTCCTTTCACGCATGGCATGGGAGGATTGCAGGCTTTCTACACTCTAAGAAAGTAAGAAGTCTGAGAATTAGATTTAGGGTTAGGATTATGGTTAGGGTTAAGGATGAAGTTTAGTGTTAGGGTGAGGGCTTAGGGTTAGGGATTAGGGTTAGGGTTAAAAGTTACTCTTAGGTTTAACGGTTACACTTTGGTTTAGGGTTGAGTTTTACGGTTAGGGTTAAGATGAAGGGTTAGGGTTTGGTACAGGGTTAGGGTTAAGTGTTAGGTTTAGGGTTGAAGATTAGGATTAGGGTTAGGATTAAAGGTTAGCGTGAGAGTTAACGCTTAGGGTTAAGGTTAAGAGTTAGGGTTTAGGGTTAGGGTTGGGGTTAGGTTTAGTTTTAGGGTTAGAGTTATGTGCTATGGTTTGTGTTAGAGGTTAAGTTTAGGTTTACTGGTCACGGTTAGGGTTACGTTTAGGGGTTTGCGTTAGGGTTAGGGTTAAGGGATAGGATTAGGGTTAAGTGTTGGGCTTAGGGTTAGGGTTTAATGTTAGTGTTATCATTAAGGATTCGGGGTAGGGTCAGGGTTAAATGCTTGGGTGCGGGTAATGGTTAGGGTCAGGGTTAAGGTTCACGGATAGGGTTAGTGTTAAGGGTTACGGGTAGGTTTAGGGTTCAGGGTTAGAGTTAGCATTAGGGCTTAAGGTTAGGATTAGTTGGTAGGTTCGATTTAGGGTTAGATCTAGGCGTTAGGGTAAGGGCTAGCGTTAGGGTTCACAGATAGGGTTAGGTTTAATGCTTAGGATTAGGGTTAGGGTTTGGGGTTAAAGTAAGTGTTAGGGGTTAGGTTTAAGGATCCAAGGTTAGGGTTATTTTTAGCTGTAGTGTTAGGGTTAGGGATAAGGGATCCCATTAGCATTAAGGGTCTTCCTTACTGTAGGGTTAAAGGTTAGGCTTAGAGTTAAAGGTTAAGGTTAGGGTCAGTGTTAAGATTTAGGGTGAGGGTTAACGGTTAGGGTAAAGGTTAAGTGTTAGGGTTAGGGATTAGTGATTAGGGTTTTTGGTTAGTGTTAGGTTAGCGGTTAGTGTTTTATGAAGGGGTATGGTTAGAATTAGGATTGGGGTTAGAGTTAGGGTGAGGTATAGGGGTTAGGTTTAGGGGTTAGTTTTAGGGTAAAAGGATAGGATTAGGGTTACGGGTTGTGCTTAGGTTTAGGGTTAAAGTTTACTGCTAGGGTTAGGGATAGGGTTCACGGTTAGCTTTAGGGGTTCTGGTGAGTGTTAAGTGTTAGGTTAGTGTCAGGGTTAGGGCTAGTCGTGAGGGTAAGGTTTAGGGTTAGCTTTAAGAGCTAGGGTTAGGTTTAATGGTTAGGATTAGGATTAGGGTTAAGGGTTAGGGTAAGTCTTAGGGGTTAGGGTGAAGGGTTAGGGTCAAGCGTTAGGGTTTTTGTTAGGCATAGCGTTGGGGTTAGAAGTAAGGGTTACTGTCAGTGTTAGGGTTGTAGGTAGGGTTACGGTTAGGGTTAGCGGTTTGGAATTAGGGTTAAGGATTAGGTGTCACAGTGATGACTAGGAGATAGGGTTAGAATTATGGGATAGGGGTTGTTCTCAGGAAATGGGTTATGCATTAACGTTAGGATAAGAGGTTAAAGTTAGGCGCACGGTGAAGTTTACGTGTTAAGGGGAGAAATAGGAACAGGGTTGGGTGTTATGTTCAGGGTTAGGGTTATCTGTTAAAGGTATTGTTTATGCTTAGCGCACGGGCCCTGTCTGCATTAGGCGGGCGGGGGGAAGTTTTGGGGGCTGGGATTGTACCCGGGAACCCACTCTATCATACTCTGGGTATGGGTCCGTGGGTTTCATACAGGACACAGTGGTAGAGCCTCCTTTCACGCATGGCATGGGAGGATTGCAGGCTTTCTAAACTCTAAGAAAGCAAGAAGTCTGAGAATTAGATTTAGGGTTAGGATTATGGTTAGGGTTAAGGATGAAGTTTAGTGTTAGGGTGAGGGCTTAGGGTTAGGGATTAGGGTTAGGGTTAAAGGTTACTCTTAGGTTTAACGGTTACACTTTGGTTTAGGGTTGAGGTTTACGGTTAGGGTTAAGATGAGGGGTTAGGGTTTGGTACAGGGTTAGGGTTAAGTGTAAGGTTTAGGGTTGAAGATTAGGATTAGGGTTAGGATTATAGGATATCGTGAGAGTTAACGCTTAGGGTTAAGGTTAAGAGTTAGGGTTTAGGGTTAGGTTTAGGGTTAGGGTTAGTTTTAGGGTTAGAGTTATGTGCTATGGTTTGTGTTAGAGGTTAGGGTTAGGTTTACTGGTCACGGTTAGGGTTACGTTTAGGGGTTAGCATTAGGGTTAGGGTTAGGGTTAGGGTTAAGGGATAGGATTAAGGTTAAGTGTTGGCCTTAGGGTTAGGGTTTAGTGTTAGGGTTATCATTAAGGACTAGGGGTAGGGTCAGGGTTAAATGCCTGGATGCGGGTAATGGTTAGGGTCAGGGTTAAGGTTCACGGATAGGGTTAGTGTTAAGGGTTACGGGTAGGTTTAGGGTTCAGGGTTAGAGATAGCATTAGGGCTTAAGGTTAGGATTAGGCGGTAGGTTAGATTTAGGGTTAGATCTAGGCATTAGTGTAAGGGCCAGAGTTAGGGTTAAGAGATAGGGTTAGGTTTAATGCTTAGGATTAGGGTTAGGTTTTGTGGTTAAAGTAAGTGTTAGGGGTTAGGTTTAAGGATCAAAGGTTAGGGTTATTTTTAGCTGTAGTGTTAGGGTTAGGGATAAGGGAACCCATTAGCATTAAGGGTCTTCCTTACTGTAGGGTTAAGGGTTAGGCTTAGAGTTAAAGGTTAAGGTTAGGGTCAGTGTTAAGATTTAGGGTGAGGGTTAACGGTTAGGGTAAAGGTTAAGCGTTAGGGTTAGGGATTAGTGATTAGGGTTTTTGGTTAGTGTTAGGGTTAGCGGTTAGGAGTTAGTGTTTTATGAAGGGGTATGGTTAGAATTAGGATTGGGGTTAGAGTTAGGGTGAGGTATAGGGGTTAGGTTTAGGGGTTAGTTTTAGGGTAAAAGGATAGGATTAGGGTTACGGGTTGGGCTTAGGTTTAGGGTTAAAGTTTACTGCTACGGTTAAGGATAGGGTTCAGGCTTAGCTTTAGGGGTTCTGCTTAGGGTTAGGTGTTAGGTTAGTGTCAGGGTTAGGTCTAGTCGTGAGGGCAAGGTCCAGGGTTATCTTTAAGAGCTAGGGTTAGGTTTAATGGTTAGGATTAGGATTAGGGTTAAGGGTTAGGGTAAGGCTTAGGGGTTAGGGTGCAGGGTTAGGGTTTTTGTTAGGCATAGCGTTGGGGTTAGAAGTAAGGGTTACTGTCAGTGTTAGGGTTGTAGGTAGGGTTACGGTTAGGGTTAGCGGTTTAGAATTAGGGTTAGGGATTAGGTGTCACAGTGATCACTAGGAGATAGGGTTAGAATTATGGGATACGGGTTGTTCTCAGGAAATGCGTTATGCATTAACGTTAGGATAAGAGGTTAAAGTTAGGCGCACGGTGAGGTTTACGTGTTAAGGGGAGAAATAGGAACAGGGTTGGGTGTTATGTTCAGGGTTAGGGTTATCTGTTAAAGGTATTGTTTATGCTTAGCGCACGGGCCCTGTCTGCATTAGGCGGGCGGGGGGAGTTTAGGGGGCTGGGATTGTACCCGGGAACCCACTCTATCATACTCTGGGTATGGGCCCGTGGGTTTCATGCAGGACACAGTGGTAGAGCCTCCTTGCACGCATGGCATGGGAGGATTGCAGGCTTTCTAAACTCTAAGAAAGCAAGAAGTCTGAGAATTAGATTAAGGGTTAGGATTCTGGTTAGGGTTAAGGATGAAGTTTAGTGTTAGGGTGAGGGCTTAGGGTTAGGGATTAGGGTTAGGGTTAAAGGTTACTCTTAGGTTTAACGGTTACACTTTGGTTTAGGGTTGAGGTTTACGGTTAGGGTTAAGATGAGGGGTTAGGGTTTGGTACAGGGTTAGGGTTAAGTGTTAGGTTTAGGGTTGAAGATTAGGATTAGGGTTAGGATTAAAGGTTAGCTTGAGAGTTAACGCTTAGGGTTAAGGTTAAGAGTTAGGGTTTAGGGTTAGGGTTAGGGTTAGTTTTAGGGTTAGAGTTATGTGCTATGGTTTGTGTTAGAGGTTAGGGTTAGGTTTACTGGTCACGGTTAGGGTTACGTTTAGGGGGTAGCATTAGGGTTAGGGTTAGGGTTAGGTTTAAGGGATAGGATTAGGGATAAGTGTTGGGCTTAGGGTTAGAGTTTAGTGTTAGCGTTATCATTAAGGATTAGGGGTAGGGTCAGGGTTAAATGCTTGGGGGCGGGTAATGGTTAGGGTCAGGGTTAAGGTTCACGGATAGGGTTAGTGTTAAGGGTTACGGGTAGGTTTAGGGTTCAGGGTTAGAGTTAGCATTAGGGCTTAAGGTTAGGATTAGGCGGTAAGTTCGATTTAGGGTTAGATCTAGGCGTTAGGGTAAGGGCTAGCGTTAGGGTTCAGAGATAGGGTTAGGTTTAATGCTTAGGATTAGGGTTAGGGTTTGAGGTTAAAGTAAGTGTTAGGGGTTAGGTTTAAGGATCCAAGGTTAGGGTTATTTTTAGCTGTAGTGTTAGGGTTAGGGATAAGGGATCCCATTAGCATTAAGGGTCTTCCTTACTGTAGGGTTAAGGGTTAGGCTTAGAGTTAAAGGTTAAGGTTAGGGTCAGTGTTAAGATTTAGGGTGAGGGTTAACGGTTAGGGTAAAGGTTAAGTGTTAGGGTTAGGGATTAGTGATTAGGGTTTTTGGTTAGTGTTAGGTTAGCGGTTAGTGTTTTATGAAGGGGTATGGTTAGAATTAGGATTGGAGTTAGAGTTAGGGTGAGGTATAGGGGTTAGTTTTAGGGTAAAAGGATAGGATTAGGGTTACGGGTTGGGCTTAGGTTTAGGGTTAAAGTTTACTGCTAGGGTTAGGGATAGGGTTCAGGCTTAGCTTTAGGGGTTCTGGTGAGGGTTAAGTGTTAGGTTAGTGTCAGGGTTAGGTCTAGTCATGAGGGTAAGGTTTAGGGTTAGCTTTAAGAGCTAGGGTTAGGTTTAATGGTTAGGATTAGGATTAGGGTTAAGGGTTAGGGTAAGGCTTAGGGGTTAGGGTGAAGGGTTAGGGTTTTTGTTAGGCATAGCGTTGGGGTTAGAAGTAAGGGTTACTGTCAGTGTTAGGGTTGTAGGTAGGGTTACGGTTAGGGTTAGCGGTATAGAATTAGGGTTAGGGATTAGGTGTCACAGTGATGACTAGGAGATAGGGTTAGAATTATGGGATAGGGGTTGTTCTCAGGAAATGGGTTATGCATTAACGTTAGGATAAGAGGTTAAAGTTAGGCGCACGGTGAGGTTTACGTGTTAAGGGGAGAAATAGGAACAGGGTTGGGTGTTATGTTCAGGGTTAGGGTTATCTGTTAAAGGTATTGTTTATGCTTAGCGCACGGGCCCTGTCTGCATTAGGCGGGCGGGGGGAGTTTAGGGGGCTGGGATTGTACCCGGGAACCCACTCTATCATACTCTGGGTATGGGCCCGAGGGTTTCATGCAGGACACAGTGGTAGAGCCTCCTTTCACGCATGGCATGGGAGGATTGCAGGCTTTCTAAACTCTAAGAAAGCAAGAAGTCTGAGAATTAGATTTAGGGTTAGGATTATGGTTAGGGTTAAGGATGAAGTTTAGTGTTAGGGTGAGGGCTTAGGGTTAGGGATTAGGGTTAGGGTTAAAGGTTACTCTTAGGTTTAACGGTTACACTTTTTTTTAGGGTTGACGTTTACGGTTAGGGTTAAGATGAGGGGTTAGGGTTTGGTACAGGGTTAGGGTTAAGTGTTAGGTTTAGGGTTGAAGATTAGGATTAGGGTTAGGATTAAAGGTTAGCGTGAGAGTTAACGCTTAGGGTTAAGCTTAAGAGTTAGGGGTTGGGGTTAGGTTTAGGGTTCGTTTTAGGGTTAGAGTTATGTGCTATGGTTTGTGTTAGAGGTTAGGGTTAGGTTTACTGGTCACGGTGAGGGTTACGTTTAGGGGTTAGCATTAGGGTTAGGGTTAGGGGATAGGATTAGGGATAAGTGTTGGGCTTAGGGTGAGGGTTTAGTGTTAGGGTTAGCATTAAGGATTAGGGTTAGGGTCAGGGTTAAATGCTTGGGTGCGGGTAATGGTTAGGGTCAGGGATAAGGTTCACGGATAGGGTTAGTGTTAAGGGTTACGGGTAGGTTTAGGGTTCAGGGTTAGAGTTAGCATTAGGGCTTAAGGTTAGGATTAGGCGGTAGGTTAGATTTAGGGTTAGATCTAGGCGTTAGGGTAAGGGCTAGCGTTAGGGTTCAGAGATAGGGTTAGGTTTAATGCTTAGGATTAGGGTTAGGGTTTGGGGTTAAAGTAAGTGTTAGGGGTTAGGTTTCAGGATCAAAGGTTAGGGTTATTTTTAGCTGTAGTGTTAGGGTTAGGGATAAGGGATCCCATTAGCATTAAGGGTCTTCCTTACTGTAGGGTTAAGGGTTAGGCTTAGAGTTAAAGGTTAAGGTTAGGGTCAGTGTTAAGATTTAGGGTGAGGGTTAACGGTTAGGGTAATGGTTAAGCGTTAGGGTTAGGGATTAGTGATTAGGGTTTTTGGTTAGTGTTAGGGTTAGCGGTTAGGAGTTAGTGTTTTATGAAGGGGTATGGTTAGAATTAGGATTGGGGTTAGAGTTAGGGTGAGGTATAGGGGTTAGGTTTAGGGGTTAGTTTTAGGGTAAAAGGATAGGATTAGGGTTACGGGTTGGGCTTAGGTTTAGGGTTAAAGTTTACTGCTAGGGTTAGGGATAGGTTTCAGGGTTAGCTTTAGGGGTTCTGGTTAGGGTTAGGTGTTAGTTTAGTGTCAGGGTTAGGTCTAGTCGTGAGGGTAAGGTTTAGGGTTAGCTTTAAGAGCTAGGGTTAGGTTTAATGGTTAGGATTAGGATTAGGGTTAAGGGTTAGGGTAAGGCTTAGGGGTTAGGGTGAAGGATTAGGGTTTTTATTAGGCATAGCATTGGGGTTAGAAGTAAGGGTTACTGTCAGTGTTAGGGTTGTAGGTAGGGTTACGGTTAGGGTTAGCGGTTTAGAATTAGGGTTAGGGATTAGGTGTCACAGTGATCACTAGGAGATAGGGTTAGAATTATGGGATAGGGGTTGTTCTCAGGAAATGCGTTATGCATTAACGTTAGGATAAGTGGTTAACGTTAGGCTCACGGTGAGGTTTACGTGTTAAGGGGAGAAATAGGAACAGGGTTGGGTGTTACGTTCAGGGTTAGGGTTATCTGTTAAAGGTATTGTTTATGCTTAGCGCACGGGCCCTGTCTGCATTAGGCGGGCGGGGGGAGTTTAGGGGGCTGGGATTGTACCCGGGAACCCACTCTATCATACTCTGGGTATGGGCCCGTGGGTTTCATGCAGGACACAGTGGTAGAGCCTCCTTTCACGCATGGCATGGGAGGATTGCAGGCTTTCTAAACTCTAAGAAAGCAAGAAGTCTGAGAATTAGATTAAGGGTTAGGATTCTGGTTAGGGTTAAGGATGAAGTTTAGTGTTAGGGTGAGGGCTTAGGGTTAGGGATTAGGGTTAGGGTTAAAGGTTACTCTTAGGTTTAACGGTTACACTTTGGTTTAGGGTTGAGGTTTACGGTTAGGGTTAAGATGAGGGGTTAGGGTTTGGTACAGGGTTAGGGTTAAGTGTTAGGTTTAGGGTTGAAGATTAGGATCAGGGTTAGGATTAAAGGTTAGCGTGAGAGATAACGCTTAGGGTTAAGGTTAAGAGTTAGGGTTTAGGGTTAGGGTTAGGGTTAGTTTTAGGGTTAGAGTTATGTGCTATGGTTTGTGTTAGAGGTTAGGGTTAGGTTTACTGGTCACGGTTAGGGTTACGTTTAGGGGGTAGCATTAGGGTTAGGGTTAGGGTTAAGGGATAGGAGGAGGGATAAGTGTTGGGCTTAGGGTTAGGGTTTAGTGTTAGGGTTATCATTAAGGATTAGGGGAAGGGTCAGGGTTAAATGCTTGGGTGCGGGTAATGGTTAGGGTCAGGGTTTGGGTTCACGGATAGGGTTAGTGTTAAGGGTTACGGGTAGGTTTAGGGTTCAGGGTTAGAGTTAGCATTAGGGCTTAAGGTTAGGATTAGGCGGTAGGTTAGATTTAGGGTTAGATCTAGGCGTTAGGGTAAGGGCTAGCTTTAGGGTTAAGAGATAGGGTTAGGTTTAATGCTTAGGATTCTGGTTAGGGTTTGGGGTTAAAGTAAGTGTTAGGGGTTAGGTTTAAGGATCAAAGCTTAGGGTTATTTTTAGCTGTAGTGTTAGGGTTAGGGATAAGGGATCCCATTAGCATTAAGGGTCTTCCTTACTGTAGGGTTAAGGGTTAGCCTTAGAGTTAAAGGTTAAGGTTAGGGTCAGTGTTAAGATTTAGGGTGAGGGTTAACGGTTAGGGTAAAGGTTAAGCGTTAGGGTTAGGGATTAGTGATTAGGGTTTTTGGTTAGTGTTAGGGTTAGCGGTTAGGAGTTAGTGTTTTATGAAGGGGTATGGTTAGAATTAGGATTGGGGTTAGAGTTAGGGTGAGGTATAGGGGTTAGGTTTAGGGGTTAGTTTTAGGGTAAAAGGATAGGATTAGGGTTACGGGTTGGGCTTAGGTTTAGGGTTAAAGTTTACTTCTAGGGTTAGGGATAGGGTTCAGGCTTAGCTTTAGGGGTTCTGCTTAGGGTTAGGTGTTAGGTTAGTGTCAGGGTTAGGTCTAGTCGTGAGGGTAAGGTTTAGGGTTACATTTAAGAGCTAGGGTTAGGTTTAATGGTTAGGATTAGGATTAGGGTTAAGTGTTAGGGTAAGGCTTAGGGGTTAGGGTGAAGGGTTAGGGTTTTTATTAGGCATAGCGTTGGGGTTAGAAGTAAGGGTTACTGTCAGTGTTAGGGTTGTAGGTAGGGTTACGGTTAGGGTTAGCGGTTTAGAATTAGGGTTAGGGATTAGGTGTCACAGTGATCACTAGGAGATAGGGTTAGAATTATGGGATAGGGGTTGTTCTCAGGAAATGCGTTATGCATTAACGTTAGGATAAGAGGTTAAAGTTAGGCGCATGGTGAGGTTTACGTGTTAAGGGGAGAAATAGGAACAGGGTTGGGTATTATGTTCTGGGTTAGGGTTATCTGTTAAAGGTATTGTTTATGCTTAGTGCACGGGCCCTGTCTGCATTGGGCGGGCGGGGGGAGTTTAGGGGGCTGGGATTGTACCCGGGAACCCACTCTATCATACTCTGGGTATGAGCCCGTGGGTTTCATGCAGGACGCAGTGGTAGAGCCTCCTTTCACGCATGGCATGGGAGGATTGCAGGCTTTCTAAACTCTAAGAAAGCAAGAAGTCTTAAAATTAGATTTAGGGTTAGGATTATGGTTAGGGTTAAGGATGAAGTTTAGTGTTAGGGTGAGGGCTTAGGGTTAGGGATTAGGGTTAGGGTTAAAGGTTACTCTTAGGTTTAACGGTTACACTTTGGTTTAGGGTTGAGGTTTACGGTTAGGGTTAAGATGAGGGGTTAGGGTTTGGTACAGGGTTAGGGTTAAGTGTTAGGTTTAGGGTTGAAGATTAGGATTAGGGTTAGGATTAAAGGTTAGCGTGAGAGATAACTCTTAGTGTTAAGGTTAAGAGTTAGGGTTTAGGGTTAGGGTTAGGGTTAGGGTTAGTTTTAGGGTTAGAGTTATGTGCTATGGTTTGTGTTAGAGGTTAGGGTTAGGTTTACTGGTCACGGTTAGGGTTACGTTTAGGGGGTAGCATTAGGGTTAGGGTTAGGGTTAGGGTTAGGGGATAGGATTAGGGATAAGTGTTGGGCTTAGGGTGAGGGTTTAGTGTTAGGGTTAGCATTAAGGATTAGGGTTAGGGTCAGGGTTAAATGCTTGGGTGCGGGTAATGGTTAGGGTCAGGGTTAAGGTTCACGGATAGGGTTAGTGTTAAGGGTTACGGGTAGGTTTAGGGTTCAGGGTTAGAGTTAGCATTAGGGCTTAAGGTTAGGATTAGGCGGTAGGTTAGACTTAGGGTTAGATCTAGGCCTTAGGGTAAGAGGTAGCGTTAGGGTTAAGAGATAGGGTTAGGTTTAATGCTTAGGATTAGGGTTAGGGTTTGGGGTTAAAGTAAGTGTTAGGGGTTAGGTTTAAGGATCAAAGGTTAGGGTTATTTTTAGCTGTAGTGTTAGGGTTAGGGATAAGGGATCCCATTAGCATTAAGGGTCTTCCTTACTGTAGGGTTAAGGGTTAGGCTTAGAGTTAAAGTTTAAGGTTAGGGTCAGTATTAAGATTTAGGGTGAGGGTTAACGGTTAGGGTAAAGGTTAAGCGTAAGGGTTAGGCATTAGTGATTAGGGTTTTTGGTTAGTGTTAGGGTTAGCGGTTAGGAGTTAGTGTTTTATGAAGGGGTATGGTTAGAATTAGGATTGGGGTTAGAGTTAGGGTGAGGTATAGGGGTTAGGTTTAGGGGTTAGTTTTAGGGTAAAAGGATGGGATTAGGGTTTCGGGTTGGGCTTAGTTTTAGGGTTAAAGTTACTGCTAGGGTTAGCGATAGGGTTCAGGGATAGCATTAGGGGTTCTGGTTTGGGTTAGGTGTTAGGTTAGTGTCAGGGTTAGGTCTAGTCGTGAGGGTAAGGTTTAGGGTTAGCTTTAAGAGCTAGGGTTAGGTTTAATGGTTAGGATTAGGATTAGGGTTAAGGGTTAGGGTAAGGCTTAGGGGTTAGGGTGAAGGGTTAGGGTCAAGGGTTAGGGTTTTTGTTAGGCATAGCGTTGGGGTTAGAAGTAAGGGTTACTGTCAGTGTTAGGGTTGTAGGTAGGGTTACGGTTAGGGTTAGCGGTTTAGAATTAGGGTTAGGGATTAGGTGTCACAGTGATGACTAGGAGATAGGGTTAGAATTATGGGATAGGGGTTGTTCTCAGGAAACGGGTTACGCATTAACGTTAGGATAAGAGGTTAAAGTTAGGCGCACGGTGTGGTTTACGTGTTAAGGGGAGAAATAGGAACAGGGTTGGGTGTTATGTTCAGCGTTAGGGTTATCTGTTAAAGGTATTGTTTATGCTTAGCGCACGGGCCCTGTCAGCATTGGGCGGGCGGGGGGAGTTTAGGGGGCTGGGATTGTACCCGGGAACCCACTCTATCATACTCTGGGTATGGGCCCGTGGGTTTCATGCAGGACGCAGTGGTAGAGCCTCCTTTCACGCATGGCATGGGAGGATTGCAGGCTTTCTAAACTCTAAGAAAGCAAGAAGTCTGAGAATTAGATTTAGGGTTAGGATTATGGTTAGGGTTAAGGATGAAGTTTAGTGTTAGGGTGAGGG